>NC_056467.1:14635491-14792525 GCF_008729295.1 Plectropomus leopardus | reverse complement strand
TGAGAACAACACTGATGGTTTTATGGGGGATTAAGGGAAACCAGAAGACCGACAGGATGGAAGACACTAGTTATCCAGTTAGCACATGAACAACACAACCACATACTGAAAGAACAAATAGTACTTATCATGCAGTTCTGCACAACAGCACAAACCATTTCTTTCTGCCAATCAACATGCTTCAACATGCTGAATCTGCCGTAGAAAAGCCACTATTGTGGAACATACTGTAAAAACTGTGTACAGTTGCTCACCGTCAGGCCGACATTGAATGGCTGACTGTCAGCTTGGTGTGTCAGGGCCCATAGAGGTGATGGTAAGCAGATTTCACTACCTTTGGACGGAGCCAAGTTATCAGTATCCTTGTTTTCAGTCTTTTTTAGCTCTGTATGTAGACAAACGAGAATGATTTTAATCTTCTTGTGCAACGAAAAAAATATATTTCCCAAAATGTGTAACTATTCTTTTAAAAGATGAGAGAGACTTCTGCGCTGCTGTTTGTCTGAGCAGAACTTTGTCCTGCATAGACTGCAGGAAGAGAAGGATGGGTGGCGGACACACATGGACGCAGGGGCGGTCATGTGTCATGTAGGTCCAGTGGAAGTTCCACGTGTGGCGGTCACTTCTGTAGTGGGTTTGTGGTGAAAACCACAGACAAACTGGATTAAATTGAAAATGCATCACACGCAGACAGCGCTGGCATGGATCTCCTGGCTGTGAATGGTGGACTTCAGAGAACAGTGGTCAGGGAGCTGGCACGTTTTGAAAGTCCTTTTCGGACATGTGTTCACATGCAATTTGTATTTCAAGCACATTTTCACTCCATGTGTCACTGTTGAATACAATTACTACCTTTTATGTGTGGATAGAGAGCAGGGAGGACAGCTGAAAAATGTCTTTCCAAAAGATTTCTCTTTTATCAAACATCTTTGCATTGACTGGAATCCAGAAAGTCAAAAATGACCTTTAACAGATGTTTTTGTGCCCCATACTGGAATGCACAGGCCTTTTCCAAAAGGTCAAATGTGAAGTCAGTCTGTTGTATGTAATAATTTTTAGATTACATGCATCTATCACACTATAAATCAGTTTCACCTTGCTCTGCCAAGTTAAAGTCCAGACGTTTCAGTCACTGCACTTCTGGAGGTCAAGCGAGGTTCTCTGTGGAAATCCAGCATTCCTCAACCCATCTAACCCTGTCCAATTTGTTACTTGACACTTTCCAAAAAATAGCTACTTAATTGTAGGTCCCATTTTTGTTTTGCTCTCTCTATCATTGTCGTTTTATTGATCATTTTTTCATTTTTTTTCAGCTTGTGTGTTGTATGCGTTTGCACGAGTACATATCTTTGTGCGTGTGTGACTTGTAATTAGCCTCTTGCTCTGGTCTGTATGGCATTTTAAAAAATGCTTCTATATATATCACACTATCAGACTGAAGTTATAGCAACTTCACTCTCTGCCACTTTCCATCCCTCCCTCTCCCTCTCTTCTCCTCGTCCTCCATGGCTTTATCGGTCCCTCGGTTCTGCGTGTTGTTTTTTCAAACTAGTGGTTTTTCTGTCCTAGCTTTATCTTTCTCTTCCTCCCTAAAATTATGCTTCAGTAGCCTGTCATTGGCACGAGGGCCCTGCCGAACCAAAATCATAAACTTGTTACATTTTTTATTTTCTTGTTTGTGTAAGGCAACTTGGTGTTGGCTAGATGTTATGGCATTCCAGATGTGCGCGCGTGTGTGTGTGTTTCCTGCATGAATAAGTATAATGTAATACACAGATAATGTGTTCAAAAATTATGTTAAGGCAATCAGCACACACTAATTGCGCATAGACATTACGGTGCAGGTGGATGTGCTGCGAGTCCTCTATGTGCTGACCACACACACAGAAAAAGAATGATTGGTTTTGAGAGGAGAAGTGTTGATTTGCTTGCTAACTTATGTTTAAAACATTATGTTTTGCTGTGTGGTCAGAGGTGAAGAGGTGCATTAATGCTGCCTCACCCCTCACACACACACACACTAACACACACACACACACACACACACACACACACACACACACACACACACACACACACTCCGACAAACACACTTGGTTTTAGCTATGACAGAAGGGGCATGTCCGAAGGATGTCAGGGGTGTGTCTGTGGTCACAGTGACAGTATAAGACACATGCAGGTACACTCACTTTTACATTCTACACTAGACTTACACAGTTTTGTGTGAACTCTCTGAATTCCAGAGTTGTATTTTACTTTCATCTCTCACAGTTAAGAGCTTTATTTAATTTAAAGATTTTTAATCTTAATTTTCTAGTTGTGAAGTCCAGTCGGTAAGAAAGTTAGATTTGAGTTTGGTCCTGACTCAGCATTTGTAGCAGTATACACAGCATCATTACTGAGTTGTCACGGCAACTGTGTCAATCAGCTGCAAGTCTGGGGTGAGTATGTTGCTTTGTCTTTCTCCTCTCTCTCCCAGTTTCTTGCTCTTTCATTTTCATCTCAATTTTTCCATCTTTTTCCGTCTCCTCCTTTACTCTCTACTTTCTTATCTTTCCTTCCATCCCTCTTCTTTCTCCTCTCTTTTTTGTTTGACATATTCCAAATAGGCTACTGCTTATGTTTTTGCTCTCATCCTTGAATGTTTTACAAGCCTATTTGGGTCCAGCCAGTCTGTCAGTTACATTTTCTTCTCTTGGGAAAAAAATACAGACTAAAAAAAAGGAAAAGCACCTTTGGCATATTTGGCTGTTTGATATGGTCATATTCTCAAGGACTGAGGTCGTTCACTGTGTTACGGAAGAATTTTATGTTGTGTGCGACTGTCATATCTATAATTTTAAAAGTGAAATCTCCACCACAAATAACCTGCTGCACGCTGACAGATCAAGGTCCCCCATGATAACACTGATCCTGTGTGAATTCACTGTCCTGTAATTCTGACCACAAATAGGAGCGCAGCATGCGGAAAAATTCTTGCAACATACTTTTGATTGTGTCAGTTTCTTTATTAATAGGATGTTGTGGAAAAAGTGATTGCAGGGGATTGTTTTTATGTAAGGGCAGTTTAAATTGTGAACACATGTTTTTTTTTAAAATAGGATTCTGGAGAGTCTGTCCTGGAAATGCATTTTTTTTCTCATTTTTTTTTCTTGGGTGCAATGGATGTGTCACACATTAGATATTTTATCAAATGTTTAATGAAGTGAGTTATGCAAATCTGGAGTGTGGGCATCGATTCAGAACAGTTGGACATTATCATTCAGTGACATACGTACATTTGCTGTCAAATGAATTAAACCTTTGTCCTCTGCATTTTGGTATATTAGATTAAGCAGTGAAAAGTCAAATGTGAAGGTGAGTCAGTGCAAGTGTCTGGATGTTATATATGGACTCAAGAATTTAACATTGATATGTGACCTCAGATTGGATTACATTTTAGTCTGTTCAGTTATATAGAAGCATCAGTACAGGACAGTAATAAATACCGACCACTTGTTCTGTGTGCATATAGATATGTATGTATATGAGTGCATTGTAGGGATTTATGCTATCTTAAATAAGCTGTTGTCAAATATTTTCCAACTGCAAATTACTAACTTTAGACATGACATTGTTTGGCTGTTGCACCATGTGAAAAAAAGAACTATAAGTGCAGACTCTAAGAAGACTTCTTTTTTTCATTCATTTCTAAAATCCCCCAAAACACTGCAAAATAAAGCAGCACAATCATCCTCATTTGCAATCAAAAGACAATTTTTCTAACTCACCTCAATCCCTGGAAATACTCATCTCAGCGACTGCTATCATCAAGGGTTGAGAAAGTCAGCATGTGTTCGTAAATGAATATGTTGTTGCATGAATAATTGCTTTAAAGGGTGTATTTGAGTACCTTCAACCTAAAAATAGTCACAGAAAAGCCCTGGTTCATTCACTCTTGTCCAAAAAAAGAACCTGATTCATGGTAAATGTTATTTACGGCACTGGCACCTGCTTACCTCCCTGTCACTCTGGATAATACACAAAAAATGACTCAGGTGTTTTTCACCATGTGAGCGTGTGTGGTTTTGTGTGAGTGTGTTTGCTTATGGACTGTATGTGTGTGACAGAAGTGTTGTAATCTCATCAAATATGTCATGTTGTTATATGTCATGTGAATTGGCACTTAAAAGGTCAATAAATCATATTTGCAATAAGGGCTCAGTTGGGTTGATCAGGGTGACATGGTTCATTTTTAGTGTCCAGTTTAATACCCATGTGTATGCGATCATGTTTTAAAATCTGAGTGGCCCTTTTGCTGACATGGATCTGTCTCCTGTCTCCTTGTAGATCATATGAACATAGAAGAATATATTGAAGAAGATGAGGAACCACCTTTGCTGCTCAGCTCTCGTCCTTCTCACGGTACACGTGCATTTGTGTGAATGTTTATGCCCTCCCAAAAAAGGATGTGTTACCCTATAGACCAGCTGCCATGTACATGAAGATTTAGTGAGTGAGTGCAAACTCCCACTGACTCATGAGCTTGTGTGTGTTCCAGGTGTTTGGCTGTGGTGGGACTGCAGCAGTGCAGTGTCGGTGGGGGAAAGGATGTGTGTGTCTGCAATGCCCCGCTGGCCAGGAGCCCTCCAAGGTGAGAATACAAACTGTTATAAAAATGATTAATAACAACCTTATTTCAGGGACATTGTTAATATATATTATATCACTGCTATTACATTTTATGCTACAATTGAGGGATGTTTAGTTCTTTGAAAGTATTTTTTATACCCTTACACACAAAAAAATCAACCCATGTTCCTTAATTATGCCTTCCTCCCAACCTATCTGAATGCACCTGTTTCAGCATGGTCCATTTCTCCTTACTCTGTATAATTTAAGTAATACAGAACAGAATGTACAAATAACTTGTGATATAGCTTGCTATAGCCATATATGAAATGTATGAATGAATTTTGATTTGCAGTAACCAAGTGAATTACTATGTGTACACAGAGTGATGCTTCATTTTGTGATTCTGCAGCCTGTTTTTCTTGAGTTCAGTAATGTTTTTTTCCTGCCAGGCTTGTGGGCAGATCCGAAGCCCAACAGAAGAGGTACATTGTCAACTGTGCCCGACTGGAAGCTTTTCAGAGGCATTTGACTCTGAGATTTGCCGCCCACACACTTCCTGCAAGATCCTCGGCCGTAAGGTTGCAACCCCTGGCACTACGACTTCTGATGCTGTCTGTGGGGACTGTCCACCTGGGTGAGCCCTACCTGTCTGCTTGTTAATCTTAATCCACATGCAGTTGACTGAAACTGCAGGTCTGACATTCAGAGTGCTTTGCTCAAACATGCGCCTCATAAACTTTTATTTGTTCTAAATTAAGTCCTGCGAACACACACGTACACTACGTCATTCACCACAATGGGCAGGCAACATCAAGCACCGTAGGACAAAATATGCCACAGGCTAAGACCACTAATTCATTCTTTTATTGTAGAATGGACCTCATCTTTTCTCTTCTCTCCATCCAGCTGTCTAATTATGCTCTTTTCTGCTCTTTCTTTCTCCATTTTCAGGTTTCACTCCACTGCCACAGGGGAAGTTTCCACCCAGATCCCCTGTGTGAAATGTAAGCATGATCCCGCAGCATGTTCTCTGACAATGTGTTTGACTGCACATCCTCCATTATTTGGTCTGGTTTATGCTCTTACATCCTGCTCTCTTTTTTCTTCCTCTTTTTTCTCTTAGCGTCTTCGCATGTCCGAACAGTGCGTACAGTTGGTAAAGGTCAATCCAGTGGTGCAGGCGGGCCAGTCAATGGCACAGTGGTGCGCAGTGCTGAGGAGAAGACTGCAGAGTACGCCGTGTTTGCTTTGGTGCCCATCTTCTGCGTGATGGGCCTGTTAGGTATTCTCATCTGCAACATCCTGAAGAAGAAAGGATACCGCTGCACCGCTGATAAAGAGGGAGGGGATGAAGAAACTGCCACACCACAGAAAGAAGGTGAGCGAGATGAAATGACAGGAATTGCAAAAAAAGGCAGGAAATGAAAAAGAAAAGAAAAATAGAGCAAAGATAGAAAGCTGCATGGTGAGTGACTGCTGAAACTAGCATTTATGTTCAGGTTGTTCTCACGTTCGCCCATAAAACTCATACACACATGTGCATGATGTGGTTAAGTGTTGTCAGGAGTCGGGGCAAAGCCAAGCCCAAAGGGCAGTGTCTTTGCATGCAGTCACAGTCCATGTATCTCTGTGATGTGACTGCACGCACATCTACGTGGGAAGCACTTTTTTTTATCTCTTTGAACTTTGACCTCACAGGGGTCATTACATGTCATGCATGTGTTTTTCTAAGCAAGCGCTGTTATTCTTGTATTTTTCCTATCTGAAAAGGGGGAAAAAAAGCATTCCCATCAACTCCCTGGCCCTCCTGACGTCAGGGAGAAACTGACTTGGGTAAACACAAAAAGATGTAAAAAGAGAGGCAGGGAATGTGAGGACATAAGGATGGGGGTGGTATTAACCGAAAGAGAGATTGATATCAATAAATGGAGAACTTTTAGTTTAGAAAGGAAAAAGTAGAGAGACACAGAGTGATTAAGCTATAAAACAAGCATTGACTTACCACACCCGTTCTGTGGTTTCCAAGTAACACGAGTGCTCTTTATCCCTGTCCTTTGTAAGTGTATTATATAGTTGTATTGTCCTGGAGGACTCTTACACCTGGAGTTCTGCTGCCTTTAACCCAAAGTAGTCGCCTGTGGTAGTTGTAATACCTGGTGTGATCCTGATGGTGAAGCAACCACCGTCTTTAGACCTACATGTTGTGAGCACAATGTGAGAAATACACCCATATTTCCTCTGTGCACATATTGTATTGTATTGATGTAGTGTTCCCAGACTTGTATAGCAGGTTAAAGCCTTGCGTTACACACTGTGCGTCATCTACTGCTCATAGCAGCTCTTTTGTCTGGTACATTTCCACATAGAATATATGACCTTTAGATAACTATGTCTGCTGCAAGGACTCACTTATGGTTGCACAAACTTATTTGATTTAGCAAACATTGCAGAATCACTTTTGTGTTCCCTTGGTTGCCTCAAAAAGTAGACATTGCTTAAAGCACTCGTTTGTTTGGGAACTATTGGGAAATTCACTTATTTACTTTCTTAGATTAGAAGACTGATACCAATTTCATATGTGTTCATGAGATATGCAGCTACAGCCATCAGGTGGTTAGCTTTGCTAACACAAAGTTTGGACAGAGTTTGGGAAACAGCTAGCCTAGCTCAGCCTACCAGCACTAAAGCTTGCCGATTCCCTATAACAAACGATGCCAGATTACAAACTGCACTAATGGTATGAAATGGTTCATTCCCATTTCCTAAGAGGGCATGGTCGTCTATACTCTGTATAACCCCACCTTGTTCTGAAGTGTTGTGAGGATTGTGTGGATAGATGAATGCAGATTAAGTAAAAAAAATGAAGTTTCTTCTTATTTTGCAGCTCTTTTTATCTGCTAGTTTAGTTTCTGATATTAACCCAGTACAAGATCATATCAGTTGCTGCCACAAAACTGCAATACTGTGTTGCTATACTGGGCCTCGAACAAAGTTTATTTCCCCTGATAATGCCATTTTAGTATCTGAATGTTTAGAATGCTTAGGGCTTGTGAAAAATGGGTCCAATATTTATTTCAGTGACTTTGGGGTAAAAGGTCATAATCTGTGCTCGCAGTCATCTCTCCCATTGGAATGAACAGACTCAGGACCTGCTGCTTGTCTCCTATATGGGAGTGGTGCAAACCCACGTGACACAGACCGAGGAAATGACTCAAAAGTGAGCTTTCTCAGAGTATCAATGGTCTCTGAGCTTGCTAATTACATTAAATTGTAAATTGTAGTATTTACACTATGGTTTTGGTAGGAATCAAACCAACAAGATACATTATGTTTTAATAAGTGAGCTTTAGAGGTATTGGTAAGTGATTTTTGTGTGACAGACCCAGGCCAATATTATTTATCAAGCTAAGCTACCCGCCTGCTGGCTGTAACTTCATATTTAACAGACAGCTATAAAAGTTGTATCAATCTTCTCATCTTACTATCAACAGTTAAGCACAGCGTATTTACCAAAACTTGCTACCACTGACTTTCAGAGGCTACGCAAAGAGCTCATCAAGCTTAATAGCTAAATAAATTACACTTTCAGGTATTATTTTCCTCACTTATTTGCTACTTTTTTTCTATTTGCCATATCACTATCTGTGTACCTGAGCGGTTAATGTCATTTAGTGTGTAAGCATAAACAGATTAAAAGGCTAAACTGGTTTATCCCTCACTCACCTGATGGTGCGCGGCTCAGAGGAAAGCTGTATGACAGCCAAGTAGTGTCAGACGTCAGGAGCGTCAGAGCACAGCTGCCCTCAAATATCAGACTCTCCGTCAGCATGACCCATGTCAGCAAACATTGACAGAGGTTTGCACAACACCTGCTGCTTTTGATTATGCTTATGGACTTATGTTAGGATTAAAACATTACATTCGGTAGCAACATTTTCCCCCATTTTAGCTACAAATACCCCCTTAGTTTGTGTCTTTTATGCTTAAAAAGCAAAGCTTCTGTGTTGTGTCCAAGTCTCAAGAACACATCACTAATGCTTTGTTGTAGATTTAGTGATCTAGGGCCAGCAGATTCAGATTTCATGACAAGTAGCCTATCACTGTTTCATCTATCACTAGCAGTAGCCAAAAAATGACATGCATTGCAGAATTTCAAAAAACTACTCGATCCTCCCATCTGCTCATGTATTTGAGACACAGTCTGTGTGAAGATGTGATTTCAGGCCTCCATTAGGACAGAAAGAGGTCATAGCAGCAGTCCTTCGGTCAGTGATCTTGTTTGCAGTGTTGCCTCGGTCTCTTCCTCTCTGAGCACTTTGTTGTGAAACTTTAGACATGCCTGCACCCAAAGAGAAACTCCCTCAACCCCCATCCCCTGCTGCTCTCTTTATCTGCCCCTGTATTTTCCATTCAACCCAATTTCTTGGCTCTCTAACACTCCCTCCGCCTTCTCATATGAACATGACACGACCCATCCATCTCTGCTTTCCCAGCCAGATCAATAATTCAATTGGGTCCTCATCCAATAGTCTCTTCTTTCTTATTCCTCTCGCTTCTCCTTCTCTGTCTCCTTTCCTTGTTCCTTTCTTGGTTCCTTTTTCTGTTAACCCATTTTTTGCTTTGTTGATTTCTTGGGCTTGCCTGTTTCTTGCTATTTCAGCTGACTACATGACTACATGTTGTCAGGAATGAAAAGAAAAATGGTATCAGTAGGCTCCAGAACAGAAAATTAACCATGACAATTAATTTAAGACATTATAGGGATAACAAGTAGCATTACTCTTAATGAGTAACTTCAATTTCAACCTCAATGCAAAGGGAAAAAAAGATAATATCTATGTTATCTATGTTATATATCTAATAACTATTTTGCAAATGTAGTGTTTTTCCATTGGAAACTCGCCACAGCAGCTGGGGTGATTTAGGACCTTATCACCTTCACCTTCACCTCCTCTCTTCCTCTCCCTCTTGTACAGCTTTGAGATCAGATGATGCAGTGGTGCAGTGAGAAGCTATAACTCTGCATGTCATAGTGAGACAAATAAAGGTAAAGAGAAGGGAGCATAAGCATAATAAAGACTGTACAGACAAGAGCAAGTGGCTAATATAAAAAAGTAAAGGACTGCAGGTAATAATTAAGAATGAAGGAGTTACCCGAGGGCAGTCAGAGGCTTTTTATCCTGCATGGGAAAACTTTTATCCCTTTCCCCCTTTGCCTCTCTTGTTGTTATGTAACTATCCTTGTTGCAGTGCACTGTCTGTCTGCCTGTCTGTCTGCATGCTGTAGTACTGACTGGGCTATGGTTAGAGGTAAACTTCTTACTCCAGCACTTTTCTCATCATCTCCGCTCAGGGGGAACACCCATGGGGATGAATTACAGCAAGGCCAAGCTTAGCACAGCAGGACAAAAATCAGACTCTGCAAAGCTGCAGATAGGGGAAAGTTTGACTTATTGGAAAGCGCAGTGACAGGAGCACTGAAGGGGAGAAACAAAGAGGGCAAATGTGGGGTCGATAACACAAGAAATGTCGTGAGCCGGAGTCAGATCTGCAACTTTGTGTTCACGCAGCGTGAAGCTCAACCTGCTCAGACACAAGGGCAGAGTGAAAGGTGGAGTTTAGATGCTGCAGTTTTTAGTTTCAGCCATGTTAGCTCCACATGACTGCTGCATTTAACCCTTTGAAACCTCAGCATATTGGCTCGATCTCTTTCAAAAACATGACAGGAAGGAAATGATAAACTCAAAAAGAAACGACCCACAAATTAGTAAAAAGTTACAAGAAAATTAAAAATAAGGAAAGGAAAAAAAAAACAAAAAAATGACCTGAACAAATATCTGACAACAGGGTGACAGGGGACATAATGTGGCTGACACTGAAACATTGAACACATGCGTCTGACTCTGTTGAAGGAATAAATAGAAGAGAATGAGTGCCACACTGTGAAATGGATGCCGTTATCCTCACATAGCAACAGCCACTGTGGAGACAGAGCTATTGTTATGGCCTAACAACAGCCTGACATTGCTTATGCAAGACAGACATGCACATAGACACAAATGCTTCCATACAGTCACATTTTGCCACACAGATACACACAGTCACCTGGCATTGGGGATCTGGTACACACACACACACACACACACACACACACACACACACACACACACATATAGAGCCCTGTGTGCTCCAGCAGTGCTGAATGGAGTGTGATCGCTGAGTGAGCTATTCTGGACCCCCCAGCGCCCTCATCGCTCTCCTCTCAGTTGCCTCACTGTGCTGTGCTATTATGGGATGGTCGGGGGGGTGTTGCCATGGAGGCATATCTATTCTTTGCTGTTCAGTCATCCACATCCATCCTTATCAGTCCCATCGTGCACCGGGGCACGATATCCCTGCAGTCACATGCACTAAAGTGTATTGTCTCTGTCTCTATCTGTGAATGAAGTAGCCGTTAACAGTTATTTAAAGCAAATCTATGATTTGGATTCTGTCTTTATATATATATATATATATATATATATGTATATATAAGGGATCGCCCAAACAGGATGAACATATTGAAATATACAAAATATACGTATGTTAATATAGTAAAGTTCATATTTGTATTTGTATTTTTGTATGGATGGACAGTTTGAAATACATGGCATTTTTTAAGAATAAATCCCATATTTTAATAATAATGTTTTTAGCATATGGTTTAACAAAATGATCTCAATCAAGGTCCTCTTATTTGCTTTTCTCCAAAATCAACTGCATCTCATTTTCTTCAACAGCACATTTTTCTCAGTCATCACTGAAATGGCTCAGTTGTTATAAGGTGACCTAAATATGATTTTAGGCATAAATGTAAACGGTCTGACCTGAAAAGTATCGTTTTTTCCAGCACACATAAAGGTATTTATAGTTAACTAAAACTAAACCAAAATAATAATAATAACTCTAATGCCAAGATGTCTCATCATCACGCAATTCTCTACTACAGTGTGCTGCAGTGCAAGTAGCTTATTTTTAATATATATTAGAATTAATCCACTTTAATGAATTGCATTGGTTATGTTAGCATGTCATTACATATGTCGATGTACTAAAATGCAATATCCAGAATTAGAAAACAATTCATGACAAATCTCTGTCTCTTTTTGCTTACTTTAGGTAACAACTGTCCCTACATATCTGACGACCTGAATGAAGACACCATCAGTGTTCTGGTTCGCCTCATCACTGAGAAGAAAGGTAGGTACTGAGCAGCAGTGACGTCACCTACGAGCTGGCGGTCAGAGCCATTTCATCTCTTGTGGCTTCAGAGGGGAACACAGTGTCATAAGCGTACGTCACAGACACCGCTTCACTGCTGCAGCTGTCACATTATCGGGATGGCTGATGAAAGAAATGCAAACACAGCAAATAGTGAAAAGAGACACTGGTTGTTTCTGAAAGGGAATGAAAATTCTTCTCTTTATAAGACATTGACATTATTAATAGATGCCGAAAAGGCACAAACTGGTGCATAAAAAATTACCATGCTGGAAATTAAGTGTTTGATTCACAAAAAATTCTGGTGGAGACCTCCAAATCCTCCATTTCATATGTGTCCCTTCCATATTACCTACTGATGATTTCACTGTATCTGAAACTTTTACCACGGATGTTAAGTTTTCAAATCAATCACCAATAAGCACAAACATGAATGATATAATTAAACCTCTAACATGGTCTCAAAACCATATTTCAGCAAATAGTGCAAGTTTAAGTATTCTTATTACAATTTTCACTGTCACTAGTCAAAATCATTGATTGAGTGTCATCCAAATGTTTGTGTGTGTTTCAGAAAATGCTGCTGCACTGGAGGAACTGCTGCTAGAGTACGAGAGCAAACAGATGGCCATGAGCAAGAGCTCGTCAATCAAGTACGAAACCACACGGGCCTACACACCCTCAATATATGTCTTCAACATATACTTTTGCGCAGTCACGCTGCTCAAGATTGAGCAGAATATTAAAGGAAAGTTTGTAAAAGAGTTAGGCAGTGGAAAAATTTGGAAGGAGGCTCCAAAAGAAAAGTCTATGTCCTGAATGTGTGGGTGTTTGTGTGTACAGCAGGATGTTCAGCAGAGAGGGAGACAAAATGTTGCCAAGAGTTACAGAAAGTTGCTCTTCAGGTATGAGAGCAGAAAGTTGAATAATTTAGATCAACCTTACAATTGCACATAGTTTTCGTACAAATTTAGTAGAAAACATTATGATTTACCTCAAGCTCCCAGTGGAGCCACATGATATAAAACATTGTAAATCTGTAATATTTTCCATTACAAACAGGTATTATACAGTATTACAGTATTGTAACTGCATACCCCGAACACATTTTAATTATATAATATCACCTAAAATGTATTCTTTTTGTACCAAAAGAAAAAGAAGAATCGAAAGTGAGAAAGTAATCTCATACACATAAAGTTTCCTCAGTGGAGGTCTGGAGTGGGCTGACACTTTGCAGTGACTCACTGCCGCATGTCTGAAGTGAATGTCTGACACAATTGTAACCGCTGTCTCTTGAGTCATGAGGCTTCAACAGCCCATCTGTCGCTAAGCTCATTGGCTGTCACACAGCTTGTAGTCACACGATTTACATGACCAAGTGTCGCTGTGGTTGTAATCTGCGGCTGTTAAAAGTGCTCAAGTAGTCAGAAGTTAATCTAACAAATCCAGCAACATGTTGCTTTACACCACAGTTTGCGACACTGTGTTTTCGAATTTTCCTTTATCAGCACTGGGAGCAGAAGACAGAAATGTCATCTTCACATTCCAGATTGCTGCGTTATTCTTTGCTGCTCACAGAAGTTCATCTTATCTCACAATTTTATATGGAGGTTTATTAGATCCATTACACATCTACAATAGTGAGAGGTCTCAGGGGCCTCCGGCAGTATGCTGCTGCTGCTCAATGGGTCGCTGTAACATGTGAGCTTTAGATTCGAGAACATTCTGACACCCACACGCGATATGCACATTGAAATCTGGAAAGCTGTCAGATCCTCTGTGTGTGTGTGTGTGTGTGTGTGTGTGTGTGTGTGTGTGTGTGTTGGGACGTTCTGCAGGGGTCACTATAGGTCACCCACTACAACACAGGGACGCACAGCTGCATTCATCACTTTTGCGCTGCCTTTCTATGCACAAAAGAACAATGGAAAAACAAAAAACTAAGTGAAAGAGGCCTAGGAATAGAGATTAACTTTAGATTTTAAGTTTTTATTTATTTTCCATCTACACATTCAAACTGAACAAAGTCAGAAGTCAAGGTAACGCTTTCGTAAAAGACTCACTTGTCATCCTAGCGTTATGTTTTGTCACAAAGCAACACAAAACTTTTAAATTGTCCAAGTGGAGCAATATCTGTATAAATTGTCAGGACTGATAAGACAAGTGTTTTCATGATGTTAGTAACAAAAATGATCATATGAATATAGTCCTTTATAAGACCCAGATAAGTTTAAGTGTGTAGGCTTTCATGCAATCATATAGGAACTATTTTCTTTCTACTGAACTACTCCCACAAACCGTATCACTGCGCAGAGGAAAACAAGCATCTTCTCATGGACGAGAGGCTCATGACAGCTTGAGATGTAAACATTAATGCCGTCCTCATTGGCTGAGCTGTAGTAATAGTTAGTACCAAAAGCCAAGTGCCATATAGTTCCATTATATTGGAGATAAGGCCGACATACTGCTGATGTCTCCAGCACTCAGCAGCTCACACTTAAACCATCTAGACTGATAAAAAAGCACTACACGTAAGAGGAAAAATATGTAATGTTTTCTCTTTAAGTTTATTTTTTTCAATATTTGAAGGAAAATTCACTATTTGTCTTGACTAAATTGAAGAAGAAAATGCCTAATCAGGTGTTCACTCCCTCCTCATTCTCTCCTGTTCTTCCTCCCAGGTTCCCCATGCTGTCTCCCCTGTCCCCGTTCCGCTCCCTCCCAAGGCTGTGTCCCCATCAGTCCCACCTCCACACCATCTCCGGCCTCTCTGGCCTGGCCCCCAAACACGGCTACCGCTGCACCCGCTGCGCCCAGAGAAAGTGGCCCCCTGTTCTCATCCCTCCCCTGGACTCCCTCAAAGACCCCCTGAAGCCCCCCCAGAGCCTCATCCTGCCCTCCCTTGATTCATCCAAGGACCAGCAGAGGAGGCCCCTGCTGGGCGGAGTGTTTATCGATACCCATCACACAAAAGCTGTTGTGCCAAATACTGTACAGGAGAAGCTGGAAGGGAGTGAAGTGAAGGAGCGGAAGGAGGGAGAGCTGACGGTGATGTCTGTGGGGAGGTAAGACATGTCAATGTCATTTGATACCCAACACACAACTGACAATGCACAAGAGGACATGCCATGAAAATATTGTTCCTTTTACTTCTACTCCACCATATTTTAGCGGCAAATGCTGTCCTTTTTAATACATTTATTTGAGAGCATTAGTTATTAGTTACTTTACAGATAAAGATGTCATGTATGATTAAATTTAATTTATACTGGTGCATCTTTGAACTGTGGTATTTGACTTAATCTACTTACTTAACTGAAGAATCTGAATACTTAGTCCATCGGTTACAACCATCTGTAAAATTTACAAACGGTTTTTAATGGAAGAAGTTCAGATCAACAGTAGAATTAGTTGATTTTAAGGTCAAGTGTGTAAGATTTAGTGGCATCTACTGGTGAAACTTCTCCCATGTGCCAAGTGTGCAGGGGAACTACAGTGGCCACTGTGAACAACATGAATACATGAAAACACAAATGGCCCTATCTTGAGCCCATTTTTGGTTTGTCTATTCTGCCCTACTGTAGAAACAACATGGCTTACTCTATGGAAGAGGACTGGCTCTGTTTGTAGAAATAACTGCTCAATCAATAACATAGCGATTCTTATTTTCAATTATGAATATTACAGACCATTTCTACCAATTCATGCCCCTAAATCCTACACTTCGGACCTTTAAACTAACTCTCAAAAAGTGGCAGAAAAAATCACAATTAAGAAAGCACAATTAAGCCACACGCACTCAAACAGCTTCACTCTCCTATAAGAACATGCGTGTTTTAGATTTAGTCATAGTACCATGATTGTAATGAATGTAACAGTGATCATGTCTCTTGCTCCACCAACAGATTTCAAGTTGCCCAGATCCCAGAGCAGAAGCCTGTCCCAGTGGAAACCAAGACATCATCCCATGAGCAAAGAAACTCCCTGTTTGGAGGGAAATCCTTCTGCTCCTCATCGGGCATCAGGAGGTACAACCCGCAACACACAGTCACATGCTTCCACTTTTTCAGTCTTAGTACACTTCTACCCCACAGCTACTCGCAGGAACTCTCCTTCCCCATTTCTTTTTATTTCTCCCACAATTGCAATGATTTAAAGTGCTGTGAAGAAGCTTGAGATCATTTGCATGTCAGCTCATGTTCTTGTGGCCAGCACTGATTGTGTGGTCTGCTTCCCTGGGAAAGAAAATTATACACAGTATGATCAGTTTATCAGAGTGCCTCTAAAATGATTCAGGCAATGAGCTTGTTCTGTGTGTGCTAAAACTTTCCGATCCAGAATTACTGCAGTAACCATGTGGCCCTGCCTGTTGTCAAACATATTTGTTGGATTCATCAGAGTGTAGGCTTTAGTGGATTTAGATTTATTTGTGTTTATTTGTTATTTACCCTATATACAGTTATCTGTTTCACTGCTTATTCCATCTTGTCCTCCACATCCTCATGCTGCCAACTTGTTGACATTTTGACTCTCTTTCAGGTGAAGAGACAGAGAGATAACGCTACGAGAATGCTACCTCGCTGAAGATGACCTCATCATTGCTGACATCTTGACAGCTGGCAGAGAGGTCGGCAGGTGTTTCTAGACAACTGACATCAAGAAACCAAAAGAACCACCTTGTGCTGGAAGAAGTTGTTTTTTCATGCGATAAGAGGAATATAACTGTATTTATTATTACATAAAAACAATAATTACTTTACAGATGTATCAGTTATCATATAAGTTCAGCTGAAATCACAGCTGCTTTATCATCCTTATCTAAAGAGAAAGTGGATAGCTTTGTGATAAGACTGTGGACATCTAAATCTAGTGAGCAACTACGTAAGCAAGTAAGCGACGAGCTGAGCAAGCACGAGAGGGAGAAAACCAGGAGACGTTTCAATCATAAAAATGCACTTTGAGCCCCTGTATTTGTGTTTCCATGTTTAAAAAAATAGATAATGGGGAAACACACATAGGCTGACACGTCTCTACCATACATGTAGACAGGCACATCTACACTACTTCGGTGCAGTGAAGAGGACAAAACTCTTTTAAATAAATTACTGACAGAATGGCACATTTCAAACAAAAGTTTGTCCATAAAAAACTAATTTAAGTGTGTCCATTTTTAAAAAGAGGAAATATAAGGCCAAGTTGTCTGTGATCAAGTGCCATCTGAATTAAGAGTATGAAGGTTTTTTATTACCAAAAGACTGATATGGGGGTCATAAGACACTTGATTTAAGACTACTGTAGCACTACATTAAGTATTATGAGGACAAAATAAAAATGTTATAAAATTCAACATAGTTTTGTTGTTTAGATATCTTTTTTAAAGTATTTGCAGGTGATTTGAGGTTTTAGACCTTGAAGATGTTAAATGTAGTCTCAAAGGGACAGTTCACCCGAAGATCAAAAGTAGATTTTTTTTTCATCTTATCTGTAAGGCTATTTATCAGTCTAGATTGTTTTGGTGTGAAATGCCCATTAGAGATGTCTGCCTTCTCTGGAGTGAAATACTGATGAGACTTTCAAATGTATTTTTTTGGCACTTGAGCACCACAGCCAGATTTTTATTATATCACAGAAAATTTAGAAATCTTACGGCTGATACCTCCAACACTCAGCAGCTCAGACCAAAACAGTCTAGACTGATAAATAGCACTGCAGGTCAGCCAAAAAATGTAATTTTGATTTTGCTGTGAACTGTCCCTTTAACAGTAGATGCAGTCACTGAGTTCAAAGAACATTTTAGAGTTTAAGAAAAAAATAACTCAGCGATGCCCTCCCAGCCACAGTCAGCATTGATAACATTTGCAACTTTTAAGCTCTTAGACCAGATCTAAGTAAGGGATAAGGGGCCAAAATTGTGTTCTCAGATGGGCCCCCAATATTGTATCACAGCATATTTTTTTATGATACTGCATCCCTACACTAGTTAGAGGCTCTGGTTGTCATTTGGGTCCTGGAGCAAAAATGTGAGGTAATATCACTTTTGTAGAATAGAACATGTAAATGGATGTACATATGTTAATATGGGTGGGTACAGAGAAACAGACTTGCTTTTATAATTTTAGCATACAGTATGTATGAGATGTATGAAGACAACTGCACTGCACCAGTAAGTGTAGTCAATCTGTAGTCAATCAATCAAAAAACTCTGTCACAGCATCAGATATATGAACTGAAAGGCTGGATCACATCAAAATACACTTTTTATCACAATTTGAGTGCAACATTTCAGTGTTTTAATCATCAACTTTTAAAACCTACAAAGAGTACACACAGCCAGACTCCAGATATGAAACTGTCAGAGACCACTCCCTCATAAAAATACACATACACATATTTATTTTATTTACAGTTTAATTAAATAAACCAACCAGTGGCTGCAGAGGACTAGTGGCTCAGTTGGCTTCGGTTTACATCCTCATGGGTTTTAAAGAGTGTACTGTAACCACAGAGGTTTTTTATCCACTCATTTTCACATTTTCTTATGTTACAAGGAATATAAGAAATATTTATTGGTTGCAGCAGTTACACGTTTTCATTTGATCTGTTTTTAATACTATTATTAGGATTATTTTTATTAAATGTTTTCAATTGCTGGTAGGATGGAAGGATAAAGAAAAACATTCATCTCATTCACTTTGTAGATTGCATTTATAATATTGCATTTTTCTGTATGATGTTTTTACTCTTGAAATAAAGAACAGGTGTATTTTAAATGCTGTCTTGTTTGCTGTTCTTGCTGGTGACAGTGAGATAGCTTTTGAGTGATTGTTTGCTGTTGTCTGTGACTGTGTGAGGTATGGGTGTGTGTGGGAACATTTAGTGTGCTAGAAAAAGTTTAACAAAAAAAAAAAGTTAAAACTGAAGCATCAGCAGCAAGGACCTGTCTTGTTTGTTTGGCAGTGTCGCCCTCCAGTGGCAGAGACACTACAGGTAAAAACTTTTTTTTTTCTTTTTTTTTTATGCACTGGTCAACTTTTAGATTTTGGTCCATTTTGCTTCCGTAACAAGTTTTCTCTTAGATCAGTTGAGAATTTACATTCAATTTTTTTATTTTAGTTCAGATTTCTGTTCTGGTAAAGGTTGCAAAAAGTGCCTGTTTGATTTTATGGAACAAAAAGTTAAACCCAACATTTGTCATACAGAGGCAGTGGTGCGCCGGAGCATTGTCTTTATCATATGAAACTTGAGAAAAAAAAATGCAAGTCTCATTAAAGAAAAGGGTCAGCACATGGTTGGGAAAAAATAAATGCACTGGATGTAATTTTAGTTATTTTCCATTTTTGTGCTGGATGTTTTAACTGATCACTTGTGGAGGTGTGTCATCCTCAGACTGATTGTGATAGGCTACACTGTTGTCAACCACCTGCACTCACTCAGTAATCAGGAATGGACACCCCCTGCCAAGCTTTTAAAATGTTTGTTTGATTCTTTTTCAACTTTTTGTTTCCTTTTTAAGAAGCTAGGGTTGAAACTGATGTGTGTTTTAATGCAAGTAGCCCTGTTTTTACTAAAGGCTTTTTAACTTAATTCAAGTGCATGTGTTCCTCATCCAAGCATGAGAACCTGAAGTTTTTTCCCCTCCGTGTGCAGCACTTATTTTTGCTCCCATTTCCACAGTTTTAGGTTAAAAATCCAATACTTTTTAAAATTCACTCAATAGATATCTCTCAGATTCTAGTTGCAAATTTGTTAAAATTTGTGTTAGTGAACACCTTTCCTTTTCCAAGTTAATCCATCCACTTAACAGGTGTTAGCATTTCAAGATGCTGATTGAACAGCATTATTACTACACGTTTGCCTTGGGATAGTGGCAATAAAAGGCCACTCTTAGATTTGAAGTTTCACACCGCCCAGTGCCACAGATGTCACAAGTTTTGAAGGAGTGTGCTATCAGCATGCTAACAGCAGGAACATCCACCTGAGCTGTTTCATGTAAACTTAATGTTGATCTCACTACCATGAAATGTCCACAAATCGTCACCATTAATGTGACAGATGGTCATTGGTGCGCATTCCTGCAGTCAACAAGCTAATGGTGCACTCCCTCAATAAGTTAAGTTAAGTTTTATCTTATCTCCCACAATGATAGTGAGATTTACTGTACAGTCTGTATGCAAGAAATTGCATCTAGTTTAAAGAAATGCAGTACAGTACATAAAACAAATGATACAAATGTATCACCATAAACATTTTTTCTAAATGTATACATGTTTATTATTATAACATCATTTTAAGTTCTTTCACATTTTTGTGTCACACACACTACAGCACAATCTAAAAACAGCTGACAGAGTGGTCTAGTTTAACCTCATTGTCTGATATGTGGCTCAGAGAAAGGTGAGCTGAGGAAAACACCCTGGTTTCTAAACTAAACACACAAACACCAGGGATAGCCAGTAGAATCATTAACAAAAACAACAGCTGTGGTGCACCATTTAGTTCAGCTCTCTCCATTCATTATAGCTTTTCAAACATTAAAAAAAAAATATGATCTGTAGAAATGTTTTACTAGCCTCTAATGCCTTCAGTCAAGGATGCACTTTATGATTAATTGTTTTTTTAGAAACTTCAGTCATAATAACTTTCTTCTGGTTATTGATGGAAATCTGAATGTAGCCTTTGTCAGTGTCAGTATACGAGATGTCAAATCTTGTCCCCACAACCTTTTACATTTTTACTTAGATAGTTTCAGTTATTAGCTCAGAGTTTTGTAGTCGAGCGATGGCTCACACTTGTTGGTTGCATTAAGGATGACTTGATTTTCTTGGTGAGGTTGCTGCGGGCGTCCTGCCCAGCCAGGAAGTAAAGGATGGGGTCCACACAGCTGTTGGCGCTGGCGAAAGGTCGGGTCACCTTGTAAGCCACACTGGAGGCCTCCAGCAGCCTACAGCTGATCTGAAGAACATATAAAATAAAAATGTGATACACTGTAAAGCCTTGGCTATGAAATAATAGCCAGAAAATTATTATTATGGTTATTATTATTGTTATTATTTTACTTTATGTGTTTTGGGGCCTTATTAACAAAATGTAAAAATATTTTGAAAAAAATAAATTGTATCATATGATATTTGAGGCTTTATGGTAAATAATTGATAACAAACAAGTGTCTTTCTCAGAAACAAATAAATACATTTTTCATCACAGCTGAAATACTTTAAATAGTTTTTGTATTTTTTTTCCCAAACAGGAGCCTTTTACCATCTTATTAGTGATTTTCAGCAGGGAAAAAAAAAGTTTCCATATAAATTGAGGCAAAGATGGACTTTATATTTCCCCTAGAATACATTATGAGGAAAGCCATCCATTGTTTGAGTGCCCAAGGTCTCTGGATTGTGATTGTGAAGTTTCATGAGACTGTGATTATCCATGAGGTCACAATGGGTCAAGATGTTTTTCAGGAAAGTTTTGTTAATGAGGATGACATGGACGTCACAGAAAGTTGTGTACCAAACATGTAATCATAGAACATTTATTATAAAAGTCTTCATCCTCACCTGTTCTGGATTGACCTGCCTTAGGTATCTAAAGGAGTAATAAAGACTCCTGGTGAGGTGGAAAGGCAGGAAACAGAGCATGAACACTGCCAGCACAATGATGATCATCTTCACTGATTTCTGCTTGGAACGTTGGGCTGACAGGCCGCCCCTCTCGCTCCCTTCAGACCCCCAGCCAGGCTCCAGAAGCTTCCGCACCATGAGGCCATAGCATACCATCAACACCATGAAGGGCAAGGCAAACATGAGCACTGACACGACTGAGCTGTACACCAAAAAGTCATCAAAAAGCTCTGGGCTGGTGGTGTCATAGCAGACCTGCCGCTCACCGTCAGTATTCCTGGCAGGGAGAGATGGTTTGGGATTATTAAAAAGTAGTGCCATTTTGATTGGCATTGAAGAACAAAAATGAGACAGAAGTGATGAAAGAAAGTAGATAAAATGTAAATTTGTTAGCAAACTGGTTGTTCATTTAAGTGTGTACCATTAAGGCACCCAGAGATAAAGTACATGGTATGCCACAAAAATCAATAGTCTTCACTTAAGAAAAACACATTCAAAACAATGAAGAGACCTATTAAGGCAGGAAGGGATAAGTAAATAAATAAATAAAACATTTAATCCACCTAGTTCTTGAGAAGAAGAGAATAGGTGCCTGGCAGAATAAAACAAAGGCCCACACTGCTACAGACACCAGCCTGGCTCGACGAGCGCTGACCCAGTTGAGGGAGCGGACTGGATAGCAGATACCAATGAAGCGATGCAGACTGATACAGCACAGGAACAGAATGGAACCTGCCAGAGTGATACATATTTTTTTTTTTTCATACTACATCAAGTTTTATCATTTAGCATTTTTGAGACATGTATTTTTATTTCCTTCATGATATGGTTGAGTATGTGTATTGCATTATAACAAATTGTGTTGCATCATGTCAGTTTGTGTGTCAAGTCAGGTCATTTTATGTCACTGTGTTATGTTGTATCATATAATACATCATATTGTATATCTGTAGGATTTTTATTGTTTGTTACAACCTTCGTTGCATTTTTTTTATAAGGCTGCAGAGACCACTATGGTTTACAGCAAAAATTCCCATGTTTATATCCTTGTGCAAGAAATTCGTTTTGGTCTCTTAAACTAATTTTGTATTGTATGGTATTGAATCGTATCGTATCGTATCGTATCGTATCGTATCGTATCGTATCGTATCGTATCGTATCGTATCGTATCGTATCGTATCGTATCATACTATCATGTTGTATTGTAACCAAGTGTATTGCAGTATGCTGTATGTCATATCACATTGTATGTTACCATAGCATATAGTATGGCAGTGTGTTGTGTTGTACCTTATCACATTGTGTCTTATCACACTGTACATTTTATTAGGTCATATAATGTTACCTTCTGTCACTACAAGTTATGTCATAGGTGATTACATATCATATTGCATCATATGTCATCTTGCATTAGATTATGTTATGTGATAACATAATGTACCGTATGTATTATATTTTTTTGTATTGCACATGTCATATTGGGAATTTTATGTCACATATTGTACATTATACTAGTGTATACTGTATAATATATTCTTGTGGTCTATCATGCTGCCATCACTTTACCATATAAGTTGGTATAAAACAAGAAGCGTATGAGCTTGCAGACTGGTTCACTGAAAGGCCAGTCGTTCTCATCGGCGTAGTAGTAGATGAGGAAGGGCAGAGTGAGGACGTAGAGTGTGTCACACATCGTCAGGTTGAACATGTAGATGGTGGATGGGGTCCAGCGCTTGGTACGGAATACAATCACATACAGCGCCATGGCGTTCAGCGCAAGGCCAATCACAAAGACCAGGGCATAGCTGACAGGAAGGAGAATATATTTGAAATCCTCTTGGAAGCGACAGTAGAAGGCACTGTAATTTAATAGGATGGTCCCGTTGTCGTCAAAGGTGGCCATGATAGTTGTGAAAACACCTGAGGAAGTACAAAGGAAAAGAGTATTAATACCCTGCATTTGAACCTGGAATTATTTTATCTTGCAACAAACATGAAGAAGTGAGCACACCCACACAGATAGCAAATGTGGATCACAGGAAATGGGTATGACTGTGAAAAACTGACATCAACCTAGATTACATTTTAAGATGCTGCGAAACATTCACATTGGCATGCCTGAGCAACACAGTTCAGGATAATTCAAGCTCTGCTCAAGCATAATTGACTGATCCATTGTGATTTTGCAGGCAAATTTACACAATCCAGCGTATAGCCTGAGTCATCCCATTTTGAAGTCATTGTACATTTCACAGAATGTAAATCATTTTAATGCCGACGTCCTTAATCACCATTTTCTTTCTGAGTGGGTGGTTGAGTAAATGAGAGAAGAATTGTGACAAATAGAGATGGGGGCACTCATACCAAAACATAACTGCAGAAATCCTAAATCCTTTTTTGGTAGAGTAAATGAGCAAGCATTTGAGTGAATATGTGTTGTATGGCTGCAATATATAGCAGCACTTTTTGTGTTTGAACAAGATGTAGTGTAGTGTTCCACCACGTGGCTCAGCAAGTCTCCGTAAGACATCTTGACACTTTGTCTAAGCAAACTACTCAAACACTTATCGGTCTTATTACCTCTCCTTTCTCCCCCAAAGAAAACAAACTGTAAATCTTTCAGCATATCTGAGCTGCAGAAGATTCAGACAAAGATTCACACAGACTTGTGCAGCAATAACTTTTTACTCAAGTGCAGCTGTGTTCTCAGGGAGAAAAACAGCACTCCTTCTGGCACTTTGCATGTCAACGTTTACCAGCACCTCACAGCTGTGAAAGGGAGAGACAGAGGGATGACTTTTTAACTCAAACCAGACATTGTTTAGAGACGGTTTTCATTCTGTTCTCAATGGCATGCACGCTACATTGTTATCAACCTCAGTCCATTTTTCTCTTCCTCTACAAATCTGTTTATCTGACAAACTCATGTTCAAACTAGTTACGCAATAAAATAGAAGAGATGCCTTAAAACTTGTATGCAAATAAGACAGTAGCTGCCAGACTGACTTGTTTCTCAGCTGACTGATGAGTTAACCTGCAGCACTCTCTTTCTACTTCTCTCTCTGAGATTATTTTCTTTTGATCAAAAGCATTGCCTCTTGCTCACTTTGTACCCTTAGCTGTCTGCACTGCCTTTTATTTTTCTACAAAACAGCTGCAGGTTGAATTTAACAGATAACAGACCTGAGACACCGCGGCCCTGTAGTCCCCCAAAATTCCTCTAAACCTGCTGTGTGCATGATACACCAAAATGAGCACAACTATTCTGCAATAAAGTCATCTTTTTTTTTTATTATTAATTTAGCTGTACACAAATGTCCACATTGCATACCAGCAAATACATTAAAAAGGTACCTTTCCCCAGAGGCAAAACCCCATAAAACATTTCAAACTACTCACTCTGTCTGATTGATTTCAAAACTGTCATGCGCTGACCGTCCTTTGTAAAATATCCTCATGCTCACAGTGTATATCTTACTGTGCTGTTTGTGGCAGAATGCGTGCCTTAGAGACTTCAGTGGTTGAAAAACCTGTGGAGCTGTATGCTTCTCTGACAAGCTGTAGCCTGTAAGTGAGTGAGCATTTGAGCCTGGGGCTCATATGTTTAACTGTCTGTTAGTCGAATGGACAGTGAACTGGATGAAGCTGCCACCACCTAAAACCGTTTAAATTTTTTTTTTGTTTATTTATTTTTTGTGGGTTTGGTAAACTCAAAAAGATATCATTTTACATTTTATATGAAAAAACAGAGGTAGCTCTTAAAATGCTGTTGAGACTAATAAATGTAATCATTACAATGATAAGCATAGGGATATATAATTACCAACATTTACTTGTTTACTTGTTACTTGTTATTTACTTGTAATCTAGCTTTTAATAGGGCCTAAGGATTACAGCTAATTAAAAAAATATAATGATGATGATAACAACAACACCACCACCACCACCACCACCACCAACAACAACAACAACAACAACAACAACAACAACAACAACAATAATAATAATAATAATAATAATTATTATTATTATTATTATTATTATTATTATTATTATTATTATTATTATTATTATTTTGCCAGTAAGAGATAGGCCTGGTAGAAATCTTCTGCCATTCAATCAAAAATAGAAATATATGACCCTTGGGTCCCCATTAAAAAACAAAGGGTCTGACAGCCATACTGACAAACAACATGAGTTGTAAACACCAATATACATAGAATATCAAAGATTACCTGTGGTTTCTCACATTTATGGCAAATAAACAATATGTTTATCAAACCTAACCATTGGTGCTGCCTTTTGTACTTTAATTACAGTACTCAAGTGTTTTTACAGTAAAATGTCTTACCTTAGTATTGCCAAAGATATATCGATGACCCTACGCCAAATCATAAGAGGGATCATAAACCAAACAAATCCTGACGGGATCCTAACAGATACAGTATGTCAGCCATTTTCCTCTGTGTTGCTGGCAGAAAGGTATGTGTGTGGGTGTTACTAGATGTCTTTTTGACTGCAAATGTGTGTGTGCATGTGTTTAAAAATGTGTGTTATATTGAGACGAAAGGTGAGAGAGTACTTAATGTCTTACTTGCTCCAGAAACTCTGTATATCAATGATTACACAGCCCTTAACCTTAACCTTGGCCATGGCACGTAGGAGACATGAAGTAGTCCTTTCTCGCTCCCTATTTTTGCCTTTTCTTCTATCTAGCTAAAACTAATGCTTCCAGGGAGTTGTATATATTATTTCCAGTCACTATTGTTTTTTGTAAGATATATTGTTGCCAACTATATAAGCAATCTGCTAGTTTACCACTAACAGTAGCAGAATTTGTGAGCAGAAGTATTTCTGGCGAGCAATTACATTGACTGAATTTCTTCCCTTCAAGCAAGTGTTTCTTAACCTTGAGAAGTTAAGACAATGTTAATTTCCATTTGACACAGGGCACCGTGCAAGGCTATGTATCTAACTTTAATTTATTTAATTCATTCATTTTTTATTTTAGTTACCCAACGCATTACTATTTTATCACACATGATTGATTCAAAACCATGGGCAGCTACACCTAACACAAACATGGGCCTATACATACATAGGTTGATACATGCATGCAAAACAGCTGCTGCCTGTGCCAACTCATGGCAATGGTTTCAGACACCCTCCATTATAATGTACTCCTTAAAATGTTCACTCAGAACCTACTTGAACCCATGACCCCATTTCACCCTGTCAACTTCCCACAATTAAGAGTCTATTAAATGATAGCACAAAATGTAGCCTGCTATAAATTATGTTTTGCAAATACATTATTATTATTATTTCATTTATAAATGCTCATTTTGATCTTTGCTGGGCACCATATGCCTAATAGGTTATACAAGGACATAGGTTTAATTTTAAAATTGGGGGGCACTTATGAAATGAGGTGGGGGGTGCTCTGCCAGAAAACTTGTGTTAAAAAAGTGTTAAAAAAGGATGCTAAGGAAAACAAAGCAAAGAAGAAGCATGCAACCCCAGAGGCAGTAGAAGCAATAGAAGCCAAACAACAATGCTGGTACTAAGGGCAGACAAAAATGAAGGTAATTAAACAAAAAGTCAGGGGCAAAAGTATTTCAGAAGACAGCTGCTAATGACAAAAATAGATAAAAATTACTTAAAAAACATACTACTACTACTACTACTACTACTACTAATAATAATAATAATAGGCAGGGTATAGACAGAAGAAATGATAAATTAACAGATAAAATAAAATGTGAATTAAAAGACTAAAGTGTTTTTGCAGGATTTTGTCAAAATATATAATACATAAATGAATATAATATAATATAATATATATAATATAATATAATATATATAATATAATATAATATAATATAATATAATATAATATAAATATAATATAATATACGGATGACAAGCTGGGAATAATATTATTTTACTAAGTATTATTTACAACCAAAGCATGAAAGCATGAAAGTGTTGTTGTTTTTTTTAACAAGTATTTTTTCTTTTCTTCCTTTTTAAAATTATTATTATTATTTTTTTTTCCGTTCAACTCGGAGATCGATTTTTCCTCGATCGACTGCGGTTTCTTGTTGCTATGCAGGTCTGCGGGACGCAGCCTCCTGTCAGTGTCAGATTTTTCTCCTTGAGCAGGTTGGAGCACCTCGGAAAACCCCCAATAAGCAGTCCTGTTTTGTAGTTAACACCTTCTTGTCCCCTCATTTGGCTTGAAACACCGTGGAGTAAATGTTAATCGTGGATGCTGTCGACGGCAGGCGAGAGGAGACAGAACAAAAAGGATGTCTTTCTGCATTTCGTCACAGACGGGGCGCCATCCCGCCCCGCGCCACACCGTGGAGCCGTTGAGCTTCGTTGCTGAAGGGGTTCCCCGTTAATATCCCCCCATCCCTTCCCTCTGCTTTTTCTTCTCCGCCTGTCTGCTCCTCTGCTGCTCCACAACACAGTACAGTACACACTAGTCCTCTGGTAGTGGCAGCAGCCAACAACACAAGTGTTCAGCCTCTCCGCGTTGCTTCAGTGTCTGCTCTGTACAAACTAGCCATTTATCATCAATCATGGCCGCCGGAGTACAAATTTAACTCCCGTCTTTCCTCCCTGTCGTCCGGAGGGGAGGATTTTGGTTTGAGGAGACAAAATATTGGTCCCACACTGATTTGGATTTCCTCTCGGAATTACAATACATCTCGCAAGGGAAATACCATTCATGTCAATACTCCAAAATGCAGCCGCCGCCGAGGAAGGTGAGTGATTTCCAGAGTCCGTTATGTTTTAGCTGGACTCCACAGACAATGACAGACAGATAGTGACCTTAGATATGGATGTTGTGTTTTTACAAACCACTCGAGAAGCTGATGCTGCAAGCACAAGGAAATTAAAGGGTAAAAAAAAACCCCTTTGCTAGCCAACATTAGCAGCGTTTGCTAGCTAGGTTAGTCGGTAACCTATTGACATGAATATGAATCTAACGTTGTAGCGTGAGCCGTCAAACGTCAAATAACGTTAGCATGAAAACGGCTAACATGGGAAGTTTTATACAAAGCACCAAACCATCTTACTAAGATACAATGATACTGTGGTTGTCCTTTTAATAACGTTACGGGTTTTTTTAGTAGAAATAAGTTATTGCTATTAAAAAACACAATTGCAATTGCACGTTAACTTACGGCTGCCATGGCTAGTAACGTTACAGCACATAATTAAATCTCAATTTAGAGTGTAACCGGTGTTATTGTGCTATTTGTTTTATTAATTTTTAATTGTGACAACAGTCCCCAACAAAAGCTGTCGGTTTTCCCACGTTGGGATGCTTCTTGTAAGACCTTCAGTCCGTCCAGGGTCACATCTTTTCATCAAACCCTGAGCTGACCAAAGCCACACACACACACACACACACACACACACACACACAAAAGAGAGGGAGGGAGATGAGACATGCTGGTAGAGCCATTTCTGATACTGACTTATTGATCCTGTATGGACTGAGAAAAGACCACAGCCCCCTATAGCTTGGCACTCAAAGTGTGTACGTGTGTAAGTTGCTGGTCCATTTCTGTCTATCAGTATGTGTTACCCTAAAATAAATGCATGAGAGCCAATTACCCTGCTGTGAACCTCTGCACAGTTTTCTCTTAATTACCACATATTCCCCCGGTGCCATTTATGCACTGGGTTTCTGCACACAGACCGGCCCTGAACATGTCATATCATGTCTGTACAACACATATATGCATTTAAATAGGTCCTTTCATCACAGAGGCTGCAGGGACCACTTGTCTTTTGTTCCACTGAGTGTGATCAAAAACACCATAACGGTCATAATAATCTTGTAAGATCTCAGTCGTCAGCTGTCTGTCTTTCCCATTCAGTTTGATGCGAAAATACTTCGTAGAATAAAATTGAATTTATCTGCAAAATACAAATTTGTTACCCCCCTGCCAATGTGGCTGGCACACTCAGTACACTTAGCCCAAAGCACCACAGCCAGAGTCTATCAGTATTTGGCTGCTGGATGCTCATAATTTATCTCCCAGTGTGACACATACAGCCCCTTTAGTGTTTTGTCTGTGTCTCAGCACATCTGCTTACAGACTGAGCTGGTTTGAGTCTCATATATTAGTTTTATGTGGCTTAAATTAAAGATGGCTGCTAATGAGGCTGACAAAAGGCAGTACATTATGAAATGCGATAATACTGTCTGTATGTTCTGTTTATCTATCTAGCTATCTATCTATCACATTGAAATAATGACACATGCAGAGTTTGGATCTAGGGCTGGGTAGTATATTGATATTCTATCAATATCGTGGCATGGGACCAGATATTTGTCTTAGATTTTGGTTATCGTAATATTTTAGGTGTTGTCTTTTCCTGATTTTATAGGCTAAAGTACAGAAAAGACAACATTTTCTGAAATGACCAGACTGTTCTAGCTATTGTTTGCCTTTGCCCACTCACTCATAAATCCACATTACTGATAATTATTAATCAAAAACTTATTATGTAGCTGTGTTGTGAAAGCATCAATAGTCAACCCTACAATAGAGTCCTGCAGGGATGGTTTTTTCTCTGTAAACCGATGCAGAGGTTTACATCGCCCTGATTCCCTCATCAGAAAGCCTATTGGATTCTTTCATTAGATTTTGGATTATTGCAGAAAATAAGCTCTGTGGCAAACAAAGTTTATGATACTTAATTTGTTCAGCAAGAAAATGTTTACAAATGAACACCTTTTTAAAGATTTTTGGAATGTAAATGCAATCGCTGCACGTAAAACGACTTAAAAAAAAACTGTACTATGGTTGCATTACTTGATGTTGCCACCACGACAAAGCCGTAAGGCTGTGCTCAGCATGATGACATTCTGTAGTCTCAGCCACTTTAAGAAATCACCTTTTTAAACGCTTCAGAAATTCACAATGGGGGAATACTGACATATTTTATGTTGTAGGACAAAATGTGAAAGTCTCTTAAGTTTGTGTCAATCACAGTCTTTATTTCAGGCGTCTAAACAAGAACCCATTAAAAAAAAAATTGACTTTGAGACGAGAGAACCGGGATTGGACTCGTTTGCTGGGTTTAGGTCTCATTCCTGCTCTACTTCATATAGTTGCAATATTGATAAATCAAGGTAAAAAAAATACAGTGATATTTGCTTCTGTCAATTTTTTGAGCCTTATTTGCAGCATTTGAAGCCATATTTTGTGGAGCTGTTGTATGGCATTACTGTACATTTTAAGGTATTGTTATTATGGTTGGACAATAATGTATCAAATGACTGGAATTCTTTAGTCTGTTCCAGATTTACTTATTTTTAAATAAATGTGCATAAACTGAAATTAGTGATACAACCAATGACATCTAACCGAAAGTTATACCAAAGAATCAGCCTACCTGTCAGTATTTTTAAATGGCCATACTGTAATAAAACAGGACAAACATATCAGAGGCGAACCAACGTACGTTTGTTCTGTCCATGGCAGATCTGGTAATTTATCTTTATATACAGCGTTTAGATCGTATTGCCTAATGTCAGCTGCTATTTTATTACTTTCCATACACATAGATGGGGATGTGGCGTATACATCAGAGAATCACTGTGAAATATGTGTTTATACTCCAGTTACAAAACAGGAACCACTTTCTTAGTGGTATAGACCTACCTGCTGCATCAGCTGCACCGGCTTTCTTTCTTTAACATGACCTTTAATATGCTGAACATGTCTTTCTCTTTGCCACGTAATTACCATCTCTATACCATATCCTGGCCTTTTCACTGTTGCTTTTCCCTTCTTTTCACCGACCGTGTCTCTTTCTCAGACTTTAAATCTGCTTTTCTCTCCTTTCTCACTTGCTTACCCTCCATATTATACCCCCTTCTCTTCTCATGCTCAACCTTCCCGTTAGACTCTCTTCCTCTTTTTTTGTCTCCCCATCTCTCTTGTCACCCTTTGCCCTTCCCCTTCACTCCCCCTCTCCCTGTGGCTTTCTATGAGTGATAGGTGAAATCAAGTGAGGTAATTTTGCCCTGATACTGTAATGAACCACTCCCTCCTTATCTTCAAAGACCCAGCACATGAAAGAAAGGAGCTCTGCAGTGTGTGTTGGTGTGTGTGTGTGTGTGTGTGTGTGTGGCAGTGTATTTTGCATAATGTTGTTGATTGTTTTGTCTAGAACAGTCATGAATTTGCCCACTGTTACTCTGGTGAATAGGCGATGGAATTCACCCCACAATACACAATGACCATCACAGTGACTCTGTATGTTGGCAGGAGTGTGTGTGTGTTGTGCTTGTTTGTGTGCACATTAAGGGTGAGCTTTCTGTCTGTTTTTGCACAAGACTGCAGGTTACAGCACCTAGTCCGACCATCCAAATTAATTTTTATATGAGGCAGTGCAACAAGCATCTTTCCCTAATGCACATGGAGTCTGTCTGCTCCTAAGTACTGTTCCAGCCTGTTTAAAGTGTCTTCAGTGACCTCCAAAAGCAAAAAGCCTCCTCCAGGCTCTCCAGAAGTCTGACAAAACCCTGGATACTTATTATTACATTGATGGATTACTAAAGGGTGATGTTTGAATTTGTGTTTGTTGCAGGTTACTCTAGAGCTGAGCACACTCAAGGTAGATGACAGGTGATTGGCAACCGATTGACTGATGGGGGTGAAATTATTTGTGTGTGTCAGTGTGGGTCGGGAGCTGAAATCTTTGATACAAATAAACCAAAAAGCCTAAAAACTTGACTTTTTTTGCAGTCTCTGAATTTCTCTGTCATTATTTACAACAGCTCCTTTGTGACAGGTATAGATTCAATAAAAGAAATAACAACACAATAATGCAGACCTTTTAGCTGTATTCACCTGATCAGTACACTTGGTGAAAAGAGTAAATGTCCTTAACATTTTGTGCATTCAGTGAACTTTGCTCCCGATGGCTGTTCTATTAGTATGTAAGTGTGGGTGAATGAATTAAAGCTGTATAGCAGGTGGCACCTTGTACAGTAGCCCTGGCTACCAGTGTATGATTGTGTGTAGGTGAATGGGTGAATGTGACTCGTAGTGTGAAAGTGCTTTTAGTGGTCAAAAAATGACTGGAAAAGCACTATACAATCTAATCTGATAATCAATGAATTAGTTTGAGTCTTTTTTTTTCTTTTTGAGAAAAAAATCTCTTTCTTTTATCTTAAATGTGAATACTTTCTGGTTTGTTTACTCCTCTATGACAGTTGACTGAATATCTTTGAGTTGTGGACAAAACAAGATACTACGGGATGTCATCTTGGCATTTGGCAAACACCGATTGTTAGTTTTCACCATTTTCTGACATTTTTAGACCAAACAATTAATTGATTAATTGAGAAAATAATCAACAGTTAATCATCAATGGAAAAAGTCATTGGTTGCAGCCCTACAAGAGTCCAAGGTTACTATTTTCACAGACTGACAGTTTATTGACAATTTCTTTATGAAAGAAATTACTTGTTAGTTCCAGTCCTACTGGAATATGTTACTGTACTTGTGTGACATTTGTGGTTTCATGCAACATTTAATCCAGGTGGGGCTGGATGATATAGCCACTGAGAGTGTTTTTTTAACTATTAATGTGTATATGACAGGAAGAGGCATTCACAGTTCACTGAACCCTTTAACAATCAGGAAAGGCAATATGCTAGCTTCTTTTAACCTAAAGTGCTCTGTTTCTGTTTTTTTTAAAGAAAGTGTATTATGCATGTTAGCCTATTGATGTGATTTATTTTATTTGGAATATAACATTTAAACGAAAGTAGCTCATTTTTAATAAAATATATTATAAATCCTGCCTATCAATTGTTTTTATGCTCAGTAACCACAGATAATATTTGAAAGGAATTTCTCCCATTTGTCTGGGACATTGAAAACTTCCAGGATGTGTGGACCAGAACGGAAAACCTTGCTCTGTTCTAACAACCATAATCAACTGACAGATGGAGATATGATAAATCCTTTCTTTGATGTCTTTTTGTTTCCTCCAGGTCAAAGTGACACAGGAGCTGAAAAACACACACACAGAGCAGATGACAAGACTGCACTTTAAACACCAGACTGAATGTGACCTGCTGGAAGACATGAGGTATGAACACATTTGCATCAAGTGCGTGTACTAAAACAATCCTGAAGAATACACTTCATCAACTGCCAGATTATTTTAAACCTAGTCCTAATGTGACTGCAATATGCACGGCATGCATACATGGACACAGCCATGCACCAAAAAGAAAGTAGGAAGGAAATGACTAATGAGTGAGGGAGGATTGGCATGAAAGAGAAAAAGAGGAGGGGAATTGTCATATTCCAGTTTTTTGAGAAGGACAAAGGGTCGGGAAAATGACGAAGGAATTTCCTGTTGCCCTCTTCCTGCTTTCCAACATTTTTCTTACTCTTTCCTTTTCCAAATTTCATTCTTTACCTCTCCCTGTCATCTTTTCCATGTTGTTTTTCTGTCTCTTTTGCTCTGACTATCTTTTTGTCTGTCTCCATATCTCTCTTTCATTTTGGCTCAGCTCTGTTTACTCATGACGTTTGATTCTGGCAGTTTTCCCTTTTGGATTTGGCAATGGGAGGAAACCCTGGTTCTTTCACACGCTCTCATTTTCTGTGTTGACTAAGCATTGATTATTTATGACAGCAAACTCTCAATACTCTGCTTCTCTGCCTCCATCCTCGCCTTTCTCACTGTTTCTCATTTTCATGCTTTCTCTACCTCTTCTCTCTGAGACATCCCTCTCTCTCTTTCCCTTTCACTCTTGGGGGCAACTCCAGCTGTTTGAGAACAGATTGCCTTGTTGCTGCTGGGTTTTGGAGAGTGAACAAGGCCCCGGTCTCACTTGTGGGAGAGAGGGAGAGCCAGTTAAGCATATGCAACCACAATGTGTTAGTTCTTTCAGTCAGTGAGGGATAGAGCCACATGCCACTGGGTAAAGATCTTCAAATTGGCTTTGTCATCCTCATGGTTGAAAAACACTGCCTGCAGTGTTTTCTTAGTGCATTCCTCTAGCTTTTAATGTTTTGTAATTATTTCTGATGACACATTGTCCTGGTGGTAAAACCAGGAGCAGCCGGGTTGGTGCAGTGATCAGGGAGATTGCCTTTCAATTGGGAGATCTAGGCTCAAGCCCCTGCAGCAACAAGCATCTGCTTTGTTGATGTGTCCTTGAGCAAGACACTGAGGCTAGTTTTTCTGTCTGTGATGTGGCATTCATTTAACTTCACTGTAGTGCTAGTTATTTTTGTAATGCTGTCATTTAAGATCAGAAGGGTTAGTTTGATCTGAAATTCTCATCTAAATCAAGACGGCTGTTCAGTACACTTTGACTTTGACCACTGTTACTGTTGTCAGAGCCAGCTGTTTTTTTCTGTAGTTGTCAGTATGTGCGCTGGTGACACGGATTACCAACTCGGAACCAGACAGACACAGCGATGGCTGTTCAGACTCCACAAAATCAATCTGGATACAATCTTGATATGACAAAAATCGGATTTGGGCCGGCAGTCTGAACAAAGCCTCTGTGGCTTCTTTTGCTTTTAGGATGCCTGCATGCTGTCTAAAATTACACACCAAAGTGGCGTTATGCCACCATTGTTTTGTTAAAAAAAAAAAAAAGGAAAGGCGTTTTAAAGTGGGACTTTGTAGTAATCCATAAAGTGTGATCTCTGTGTGAAAAGGGTTATAGTTATATGGCGGAAGTCGATTGGTCAACAAAAAAATAATTGTCTATGATTTTGCTATACATTCCCTGGCTCCAGCTTCTGCAATGTAGCCTTTGCTGCTTTTCTCTATTTTACATTGTTGTAAATTAAAATGATCAAATATATTGTTTTTGTGCTGTTACTCAGACAGAATACGACATTTGAAGATGTAACATTGGACATTGCTAAATGATGGATGGAACTTTTTTACTAGTTTCATACATTTTTTAAATCATTTTTTTTTAAATGAACAATCATTTAATTGCGGAAAATATATAAATATTACTTGCCGCTCTCTATAGTTAATGTATTTAATAATGCAGCAGTGATCTCCACAGTGAAAATGAATGAATGAAGAGTTGATGATGCCCTTAAACAGTCAGTAAAGGGACTACAGTAGGAAGTGAGCCAGTTGGCTCACATTGGGACATTTACATCAGCAGTTCTTAATCTTTTTTTCAGCCAAGGATCCTGTAGGATAGACTGGGGATAGACTTCGTGTATGTCCCTTGGAATAAGTTGTAGCCTATTTTTTTTTACACTTCTGTAGTCTCAGTATTGTGAAAGAACACAAGAGAAATGTGATAGAAAGATATGACGTATTAAAATTATTTGCACTATGTCAACACAGAATAAAAAAAAAAAGCTGTGAGTAACACTGTATCTAACCAAAATATTAAAAGCGAATCAAAAGAAAACATATACACACATATACACTACCGTTCAAAAGTTTGGGGTCACTAAGAAATTTCCTTATTTTTGAAAGAAAAGCACTGTTTTTTTCAATGAAGATAACATTAAACTAATCAGAAATACACTCTATACATTGCTAATGTGGTAAATGACTATTCTAGCTGCAAATGTCTGGTTTTTGGTGCAATATCTACATAGGTGTATAGAGGCCCATTTCCAGCAACTATCATTCCAGTGTTCTAATGGTACAATGTGTTTGCGCATTGTGTCAGAAGGCTAATAGATGATTAGAAAACCCTTGTGCAATCATGTTAGCACAGCTGAAAACAGTTTAGCTGGTTAGAGAAGCTATAAAACTGACCTTCCTTTGAGCAGGTTGAGTATCTGGAGCATCGCATTTGTGGGGTCAATTAAATGCTCAAAATGGCCAGAAAAAGAGAACTTTCATGTGAAACTCGACAGTCTATTCTTGTTCTTAGAAATGAAGGCTATTCCATGCGAGAAATTGCCAAGAAACTGAAGATTTCCTACAATGGTGTGTACTACTCCCTTCAGAGAACAGCACAAACAGGCTCTAACCAGAGTAGAAAGAGAAGTGGGAGGCCCCGCTGCACAACTGAGCAAGAAGATAAGTACATTAGAGTCTCTAGTTTGAGAAATAGACGCCTCACAGGTCCTCAACTGGCAGCTTCATTAAATAGTACCCGCAAAACGCCAGTGTCAACATCTACAGTAAAGAGGCGACTCCGGGATGCTGGCCTTCAGGGCAGAGTGGCAAGGAAAAAGCCATATCTGAGACTGGCCAATAAAAGAAAAAGATTAATATGGGCAAAAGAACACAGACATTGGACAGAGGAAGATTGGAAAAAAGTGTTATGGACGGACGAATCGAAGTTTGAGGTGTTTGGATCACACAGAAGAACATTTGTGAGACGCAGAACAACTGAAAAGATGCTGGAAGAGTGCCTGACGCCATCTGTCAAGCATGGTGGGGGTAACATGATGGTCTGGGGTTGCTTTGGTGCTGGTAAGGTGGGAGATTTGTTCAGGGTAAAAGGGATTTTGAATAAGGAAGGCTATCACTCCATTATGCAACGCCATGCCATACCCTGTGGACAGTGCTTGATTGGAGCCAATTTCATCCTACAACAGGACAATGACCCAAAGCACACCTCCAAATTGTGCAAGAACTATTTAGAGAAGAAGCAGGCAGCTGCTCTTCTATCTGTAATGGAGTGGCCAGCACAGTCACCTGATCTAAACCCCATTGAGCTGTTGTGGGAGTAGCTTGACCGTATGGTACGCAAGAAGTGCCCATCCAGCCAATCCAACTTGTGGGAGGCGCTTCTAGAAGCGTGGGGTGAAATTTCTCCAGATTACCTCAACAAATTAACAGCTAGAATGCCAAAGGTCTGCAATGCTGTAATTGCTGCAAATGGAGGATTCTTTGACGAAAGCAAAGTTTGAAGGAAAAAATTATTATTTCAAATACAAATCATTATTTCTAACCTTGTCAATGTCTTGACGATATTTTCTATTCATTTTACAACTCATGGTGGTAAATAAAAGTGTGACTTTTCATGGAAAACACAAAATTGTCTGGGTGACCCTAAACTTTTGAACGGTAGTGTATCAAGAGAAAGTTTCACTCTTAGTGCATACATAAATTAAATATAATTATCTGATTCAAGTAAATGATTTAAATTTGAATATGTTATAATGAAAATATTTTTTATAAAATGTTATTTAAATGTTTAAACCTGAAAACATTTCAGGGACCTCCTGGTAAAGTGCCTCGAACCCATGAGAGTCAGTAAATCTAATCAGTGTATATTGTTCTTTTGATGGACCTGGACTGAAATTGCAACTCTGAAATTGTTATGTACACTTGGCCTGACTTTTGCGAAGCTGCCAATTGTCAACTTAAAAACCCTTTTTAAAACAGATAAACTCAACAGGACAAAGAAAGTGTGACCATGTAATAAAACACATACTTGGTTGACAGACATGCATTTTCCTGCCTGAAGCCCTCAGTAGATTTTAACTCTTAAATCCCAAAATCTGCTCTGAGGTTATTTACCCTAATTAATCCACAGGCTGGCTTTAATCAACGCACACACTCCCAACACACATGCACATACACAAGTAGCTAGCTATAGTGCTTTGAGCCTGTGTGTTTGTCAACTGTGAAAGGTAAGAGGGGAAAGATAAGGAAACAAACAAATAAAGAAAGAGAGGAGGGAAAGGGCAGTGTGCTTAATCCTCCGGGACTGCATTTTAGCTGGACTAGTTATAGGAGAGAGGATAAGAGAAAGAGAGGAGAAAATGATGGCGAGTTGGTGGACTCAGGGAGTCAACTTGGTGTCCTCAATCCAGCTAAATCCCCCATACCCTTATGTCTGCCCCAACAGCTTCAGGCACACACACACACACATACACACACACACACAGTGCAAACCATAAAAGTAGAAAAGTCTCACTCTTACTTGTAATTACCTCGTACAAATTTGGAAACATTGACCTAGCTTTATACTTACTTGCCCCCCATTTTGCTGAATAAGAGTATGCTTTTACTTTCACAATGGATCTGTAACACTGTTTCAGTGTTGCAGATGACGGTTCTATCTGCAGATTTGGATCAGTGAATTACACCAAACCGCAAAAGACCATCATTGTGACACTATACATGATGATGGCCTTTTATGCAACGGGCATTGCATGCTCTGCAGTTCTGCGCTTTTAATCTGTTCCTATGATTGGCATGGTATAGTGTGGCTTTACAACATTACACCCTCCATGGAGATGGCATTTATTTTGCCTTTTAGAGAACTTATAGGCAGGTTACAAAGTCAAATGCATCAAATTTATGGTGGTCTAGACAGATTCTTTTTTTGACGAGTCTACAAAGAGCATCATCAATCATGGAGGAGACAGTAGTGAGGAAACAGGGAATAAAAGTGCTGTTTGTGTAGCTGATGCCTGGACTGCGCTGGACTAAAACTGGGGCCCTAATGTAATTTAAGAATTTACCCCCCCCTGTTTTTTGTGTGGCACATTTGCATCAGATAAATGAAATTTGTGTTTCACCCAAATTTATTGACCAAATCCGAGGAACTATCTGCAGATATCATTAAAACATAATGGGTCTCCACGCTGAGTAGCGAGATGAGCCTCCCCCAATTTGAACCCAAAATGCTATCAGAGTCCTCATTAATGCTTTTCACTGCAGCCTCCATAATTTAGAAAGAGGAGGAACAGAAAATCAAGGACTCATTGGGGGAAAAAAGGCCCAAATTAATGCAATGCTGATTCACACACTGCTAATATAATTAGGCGGCCTCTGCATTTGGTGAAATGACAGCCACCGACAGCTTCTGCTGTTATTCAAAATCACAGAAGGACCCCAGGTAATACTATACCCAGGGGGATAAGGCTGAGATTAAGGAGATGATGACAGGCGTCTTTCTGTCTCGAAATGAGGCAAAGGTGATTCTTCAACCATGACCAACTGCTTCTTTATTTATTTTAAGAGGAGAATACGTGCAACACATCCTAAGCACTTCGTTGAGGAACCATTTTCCTTCTTTAGGAGGCTATGGCTATGACTTATGACCTCAAACTGTTTGATGGAAACAATTACAATCATTTGCTACTGATACCCATTTCTGTTTTAATAACAAAGGGTGTGCAATGCAGTCAGATAACATTGTAAAGAAGAATCAAGACAACCATCTGATCTGTCACAAAAACATCCTCCAAAAGATTTTTACAGTATCCTGTACATCACTATTCTAATATTATACTGCATTAACAGCCTTACAATTTAATGCAATGTAATATAACAGTCCTGCAGTAAATCCTTCCTTTTATGAAGGTTATTTTATTCAGTGTTTATAGCAACAGTTTCATAGATTTCAATCCATTCTGTGGTTATTTAATGCTGAATTAGTGTAATTAACATGTGATATTTAGTTTTATATATCTGTTTCTCTATTTTTGTCTCTGTACCAGAGCAGTTTTTTAGCCCCACCCATGAAAGTCAAGGACTTGAATCATTAGCCAGACACCTCTCAGTCAGCTGAGATTCTTTCAGTTGAGCAGTATTTTTTTGTTAGTCAGTGTGCAGTGGACATCTCGGGACGTTTTGGTCCCCAGATCTACACTGCAGAGTGACCAGTAGTCGCTTTCACACTGCTCTCACATTTTCGTTCCATGGTTAGCATTGTTAGCGTGCATTTGCTTGGTGGGCTAACGTTTGTTATCTGTATTATGAACGTCACTTTCACGCTGAACAGCCAACCAAACCCTGTTCTAACACTAAAGCTCTATAGTGAAAAAAGGAACAAATAGTCAATTACTGGTATTGAACAACTATATCTTCTTCCACAGACATAATTCTGAGTCAGGTAAAGCCCTAAGTATTTTCAGGATTTGTTGTATAGAAATATAACACTTAGCCCCTGTCAGAGCAATGACAACAGACACAATTTCCTCTGATTAATTAACCATGGCTGCAAACTAAGCAGTCAGTCAGTCAGTGTGGAGGCTTTAATCCGTGACAGATTCAAGTGTCACGCTTCAAATTATCCCGAACTGTGACAAAATGACATCCATCAACTATCACTGAAAATTGCATTTTTGTTTGAGGAAAATCTTCACTGACATCTCAGTGACATCTCATGTTTCAGAAGCCACAACAGTAGTTTGATCTGATGTCGTGGCTACACACATTAATTTAGACTGATAGGAATAGTTTGGCAAGCTCTTTCTGCACCTATTTCCATTTCTGATTTTGTCACAATAATAATGTTTTGATACTGGAATTGTCTTTCCCCTTGACCTCCACATCATGAAAGCAAAGTACAAGGCTGATTACAGGACAAGGCATTTGAAACAGAGAGGAATTTGGTGTTTTGCTTAACAGACTACATGATTCAAATTCCAATTTTAAGCCTGATTTTCCCCAACAGCTGTTTTTTCAAGGCTGTGGAGAGTCAGTGCTGGTGTGTGCAAAAATGAGCAGATCAAAGAGAGCTGTCCGTAAATTTAATCTTTACCTGTTTGAAATTTTAAACGAATGTGTCCCGAGTGACTAGTGTGAGCTTTCACAATTACATCCAATTTTTGAGGTTTTACATCAGGAATGACAGAAAATCTAAACGTAATCCTGCAGCTTTGTTTTAGTTCACCTCCACACCATTATGGATTTAATAATTACCTAGAAGTTTTTCCAGAATTTTCAGAGGCTTTAGCAAATTTGTGTAGGAAGGGAACTGTTTGGATGTTCACGTGAAGCATGCCATTCATGCTAACACAATCAGTAATTCACTTATAGTAGTTCACTTCAGTCTTTTCATTTTGTTGCATGCAATTTATCAATTGTATGATATTCTGAAATGAGATTAATAGTGAATGTTTTTGTCCAAATGCGTGCTTGGTTTTGGAGAAAGAAAGAAAAAAAAACAGGCAGAGTGCTCTATTGTGTCGTGTGGGGATCACGCAGTGTGAAAACATGACCTCCCCCCTCCGCCCCCGTCCCTGTCTGTGACTCATGTTGCTTATCCTGTTGTCAGTGATCTCAGGCTGTGTCCTGTACACCATTGATCTCAGCTGTTTTCCCATGTTTGATCGTTCCCCCTCTCTGCCTTCACACACACATTCAGTACATACACTTAGTGTCCACTCCTAAGCACTTAAGTATTTCCTGTCAGACACACACTCATCTGGGCATTTTCTTTCATGCATGGCTCATGCTGACACTGCTTTTTGACTCATGCACCGCACACTTACAGATGTACACAAATGATGGGCAGACAGAGAGAGATGAGGGAGAAGAGAAAAGGATGTAGGAATAGAGAGGGCAAGAAAGCAGAGTGCATAAAGCCAGAGAGGAAGTGATAAGAGTTGGGATCAAATGCAGAGGTGGAGGGAGGGTATGGAGAGGTTTTAGCATAAATAAAAATAGACTGTGTGCAGAATAAATGAATGAGGAGTCTTAGGAGTACAGAGGCATGCAAACATCTTAGGAGAAATGCAGTATAACATTAAACAAACACAACAGACATTAATATTATAAAATTTGAAGCTTGATGACCATTCAAGACTTGAACTGAAAGGTCTGTTCTGTTTTTGTCTTTTTTTCTAAAGAAACACACAGTACAGTACAAACATGTACAGTGTGTGTGAGATATTTCTAACTGGTAGGTCTGCTGCAGTGTCGCCATGGTTGCATGAGAAGCCTAGACAAATCTAAAGATCCCGGTGAGGATGTGTGTTTGTCCATGTGTGTCTGTGTGTGTGTACTAGTTTTGACTTAACTTGTATGTTCCAGATGCCCTATTACTCAAGTATACTGCAGCACTAAGATGACAAAGCCAAACTTATTTTTAGGCTGTGCATTAAAGTGTCAGAGAGCCTGGCTTTATATTTGCATATTTACTGTATTTGCATGTTTTGATTACAGAACCAGATATTTAAAGTTGAACCTATGTGTGTGTGTGTGTGTATAGGGATGAAAGGAGTGATATTATTAAATCTATCTTAAATGCTTTCAAATTGATTGGTTCCCCAGACTCATATCGCTGTCGCAGCCAGTTGCAGCAAACTGAAACTGAAACTGAATCACTTCAGTTCAAGTGTTTTGATTGAGTCACAGCCCACTTCTTTTGCACAATTCTTTCCAAGTTATTTTGTATCCTACAGATGAAATCCTGAAGAATTCTTCAGGTGGAAATGAATCAGGTTATAATGGAAAAGCTGTGTAGACACACCAGTGTGATCTTTGGTCCTGGCGCAAGCAGTAATTTAACTGTCAGGCGCTGTGGCTTAGTTTGGTAAAGTGCCTTTCTAGTAAACAAGAGATCCTGGGTTCAAATCCCTCTAGTGCCTTTTCTGAGAAACACTCTGGGTAAGTGTGACATCAAAACTTGAAAGAAGAACTGTGGATCTAGCAGTTGATTATATAAACCTACATGAACATGTGACATATGTGTGCTTTCAAGCCTAAACAGCAACTTAGGGTGCACTCACACTAGACCCACTTGCCCCGTACCGTGCCCAAGCCGTCCTGCACTCACATTGCTCCAGATCCAACAGGGCCTGTGCTCGGTTACCTCTTGTTCATACGTCATGACGTCATAATACGACACACATGTGGCTTTACATTGTCATGAGGTGGCCGACAAGATAATTGCAGATTTTCCCAAAGACCTCTGAGTTCTTGTGGGTTTTATCCATGTGACTCTGGATATTTGAGTCTGCCCAAATTTCAAGTAAACACACGAGTTCAGCATCGGACTAAAGTGAACCCTTTGCTGCCGTTGTTTATAATGTTTGTCGAGAGGAATGGTCGCATCAAATATACGTCCTGAGCATGTTGCATACCCGTGCTTGTGCTCGTGCATGACCAAGCGTACTGTGCCAGAGCCCACCTGGGTTCAGCTCCCAGCAGTGCCTTTTTCTGCGGTCTAGTCTGCACAAGTCTTTTATCAAAAATTAAACTTTGGTCTTGGTAAGACTCTATTATTCTATGATTCTCCAACAAATTCCCCTTTTAAACAATGCTCTCTAATGGTATTGGCAGGGCGCTGTGGCTTAGTTGGTTAAAGCGCCTGTCTAGTAAACAGGAGATCCTGGGTTCGAATCCCAGCAGTGCCTTTTCTGTAGTCAAGTCTGCAGAGGTCTTGTATCAGAACGTGGAACAGGATCACTCTAGAGGTGCATTATGTGCCCAAATGCTTGTGTCTTTCCAAGTGAAAGAGATCGGTCATTGGGGTCTGCAGTATTGCTGCACTATCTTAGGGTCTTGGAGCACAAAAGGAACCATGCATTGCTCTCGAGAAAAGCACTGCATGGTTCTGTGTTGCTCACAAAAGTTCCTGGTCAAACCTGCTCTCTGAGTGGGTGCAGTAGGGGGCTGTAGCTTAGTTGGGTAAAGTGCCTGTCTTGTCAACAAGAGATGCTGAGTTTTAATCTCAGCAGTGCTATTTCACAAAGTGCTGTTCTCAGATGTCTCACTTACTGTGAAGGTGCTTTTAGAAGAGCGGTATTTCTTAATTGCAGTGTACTTTAGCAATGGTTTTAGCCTTGGTGTCTCAGCAGGTTATGATTTGTTACCACAGTGCTTGACCTGTATTTGTTTTGTAAAGGATTAACATATACTTACAGGGGAACTCAGGAACATAGACTACCTTACTGCTATGACTTGAGAATAATGCTGTAAGTTAGTGTAGTTCAGTAGATCTATTTTTTTTAAATAATGACCATTTTGCTAAAGAGGTTTCATCATTTATTCACACAGCTAGGCCTGGATTACTGTCAAAGCCCCTTTTCTTCTAATTTACAGATCAGGTGTGGCATAGCTGAGCTGCTCATTTGTCCTTGTGGCCATATCATTTTTATTTTGTTGAAAAAAGTGGACTTTGGAGGCCCATGAAGGCTGGTTATGCCTGAAACTTGGTCTATTCAAAATGAGGTTACAAAGATTTGTTTGTATGCAGACATCAGTTAATGAGAATTAACCTGTGAGACAGTATATATTTCTGTTGCACACAAGAAGCTCCATACATTACAGAGGTGTGTTTATCAGGGACTTGTATTGCAGCACGTTGATGCTGATGTGTAGAACAAAAATGGCTGTTGCTGCCAATCTAGTTTAGTTTGGAAGTGAAGAGTCACATCTGTCCAACAGCAAGAAGAAAGAGAGCTTTACTGCCGAGAGTCAGGAGACAATTTCAACTCTGAGTTTTCACCATCTGTGATCATCAAGTGTCATGTTGCAAAGCAGGATGACTTTGTTCAGCTCACTCTAATGTGAGATCAAATGAGTGTTGTGATTTTACTGAATTATTCCTATTTAGAGTGGCACTTTCATGTTTATCTAACTACTATGAATTAAAACACACCAGATGTTTTTCCAGTTTAACCCTTAAAGAGATTTGGTTTTGAGTTTGGCAACAGCTCATTGTTAAGAGCATTACATTACATTTAGCTTCTTAGGAATCACATGAACTGTTAGCTTTGCTGAATTGGTTTATACATGGTATTCTCACTATTATGTGGAGCACTAACTGCTTTTGACATGAATCTCAAAAATCCTGCCCCGTGTGAGGCTCGAACTCACGACCTTCAGATTATGAGACTGACGCGCTGCCTACTGCGCCAACGAGGCCTGTGGGGAAGTGTGAGCATGTGTGTTTTAGTGCGCAGACTCAATACTGCATGTCGGGGGAGGAGGCGTCTGTGTGATCAGGGGAGGGAGCGTGTCCTGTTTCAACTGACATGCACAGGGTGGAGTTAAACACTAAACATGTGCTCCAGCCTTTTGCAGTAGATCATTGACAGCTGGAAATATTGCAGTTTTCTATGCGCCTTGCTGTGCAGGATTTAAAGGACTGGTTCAGTCATTTACAATTTCTCATGGCTTTTAATAAGGAAAGCCAGAAATCTAAAGCAGTCCCTGTTTGGAAAGCAGATTCTACACAGCAGGTTTAACATGAAATGATGCCTTGGGAAGCATTTGAAAAGAAGCACTGTCCTATCTGTTTGGGCTGTAATTAGTATAGAGAATTGGCAGTAATTATGCTGTCTATGCTTACAGTAAGTGCGTTCCTTTCTCCATCTTCCCCCACTGTTTCCCTTCCCTGTTGTCGCGTGATTGTAGCTGTTCAGTTCCCTCACACAGTAGCACAGTTAAACAGCATTGGTTCAATGACTTTGAGAATATGAGATTACAATAACATTTAGTATCATAATAAACAAGTGTGCAATTTATTATTACAGATATTTCCTTGGGCTACATATACACTGTGTTGTTTTAATACATGATTCAAACAGCAAGAGGAAAGTCATGGTAAATTCTTTAGCTGATGATCTGAGTTTATTTTTCCTCAGTAGAAGTTGAGGAATTTGAGTTGTGGGTGATTAATTGATCTGTCAATCTGGTCAGATTGATGGATGAGATCAGGAGCACCAGCAAAGAGGCGGGGGAATGCAAACTTTTAGACCATGCGCAATGGATGGTGAAGTTTCACTTTCATTCTGCTGCTCCTTCTAAGTACCCTCTGCGCTCCGAGATTGTGTTTTAATGAATGATCGAAATGATCCTGATAAATAAAGAGCTCCTAATGAAAGCTCCAGCTCCAAAAATATAAAATCAGTACGTGGCGGGAGATGTTTAAATTATGGTGGGCGGCCACAAATAAATTAATGTGTGGAAAACCCTGAATTGAGACCGGAGGGGTGGGCAGTCTGATCAACTGATCAGCTGATCGGGCCGCTGCTGGTCGTTTTGTTGCACTAAGCATAATGTGATGCTCACACAGAACAGACGAAAAGCCACTAAAGCTTACAAACTGTGCATACATGTTCCACTACAGCAGAACTGTAGAACAGCCATTTAACCCCAGCTGCTCTGCAGAGAAACACACGTCTTATGAAGAGTTCTGCACTGATGACAGCAAGACCACTTATGTTTCTGTCTCATTAATGAACACAGGTATGTTTTATGAGCTGAGGTCTCAAAATCCGCCGCTCTGCTATATGCTTAAATAACCATAATAATAATAATAATAATAACAAAAAATGCAGCTGCTGTGTTCACTGTACCAGCGGCAGCGTTGTGTCAGAGAGGGCCTTCACTAACAGGGTTAATGCAATACTTACGATTATGACTGATGATGACCTGTTCAGAATGTACCCCACCTCTCACCCAATGATAGCTGGGACCTGATGAAGACAAGCAGATGAATGAAAGAATTAATAAATGGTTGGTCACTGTTAAATGGCTGTCAGGCTGTTGAAAGCAAAATGAACAGATACTAATATTCCCAAAACCTTTGTAAAAAACACTTAACTGGTAATTGAAATGGGACCTCCCAAGTGGGCCAGTGAGTCCTCAACATCTGCATAAGAATTTATAATAGGTTAAGTGGTCAAACCACTTCCAAATTGTGTCTATATTTACTTTTGAAAATGACTCTTATCCACACAGAAAAAACAGAACAACACAACACTAAAGGAAAGTGGCTCCATCAGCTGGCACACAACAAATACTTTACAGTCATTATTTGTTCTCAGTAACCTGAGTCTTAAAATGCTAAACCTCTGTTCTGTAGCCTCCTGCTTTTCATGATGAGTAACAAGTGATTTTTATTTGACTAATTAATGACACCTTTTGAACAAAGCAGTAAATTGTGTGCTGCTGGCCTTAGATGTTAATCAAATCCCTATTTGCTGCTGCTGTGTCATTTGACAACATTAAAACTTACAGAAACATTCAACACTGGAAACAAAGCCTAATGCCTTCTCTGACTGAATTTCCTTAATTTCCCAAATTCTTTCTAACAGTTCTGTCATTTTATGGTGATGCAATACAATGCAATATATTGCTTTTATAAAAACTGTTTTTCGAGGTTGCCAAGCGAAAGATTGTCCTTTTCAAGGGCATAGCTGCAGGGCTGAGGCATAGTTGGTTAGAGCCCCTGTTGAGAAATTTCAGCCTCTAAAAAAACTGTGCTTGGTTTGTTACTTTTAGACCTTCATAAGTATTGTTTCATGTTGCTGCTCTTGTATTTAGCCCCTGGCACTCTAAAAACATATTTACAACAAACTCCAGTGATCAGTGGAAGTGATGAGTTTTAACACATGACTTGACCTGGTTTGCACACAACAGGTGTAGCTGATTAAAGTGCCTGCCTAATCAACAGGAGATCCTGGGTCTGAACCTCAGTAGCACCTTGTCTACGGTTGGAGCAAGTCTTGTTTGGAAACATCCGGCCACGATTAGGCGCAATAACATTTGCGTGATTCCAGTCAAAATTGGTCAGTTGCAGTCATTGGAATCTGGAGTATTGCCATGCTCAACTCAAAGGGAATTAAGGTATTTCCGATATAAAACAGAAATGACAAATGTGCTGCTTCAATCTTCTGAAATGTGAGGATTTGATTTTCTTGTCTTCTATCATTATGCACTGAATATTTTTTAGGTCTTGCATTGTGTTATTCCAACAAATGAGAATTTTAAACATTGCTTTTTGTGAGTGTAGTACAGGGCGCTGTGGCTTAGTTGGTTAAAGCGCCTGTCTAGTAAACAGGAGATCCTGGGTTCGAATCCCAGCAGTGCCTTTTTTTTTCCCAGTCCAGTACACAGCTGAGGAGATTGTAAGTCAGGGCAAGATAAAAGTGGAGTGCTGTCCTCTCCCTGAAAACTTGTCAGAACGCTACACATGTTGCACTGCACATTTTCCTTCTGATATCGAACTAAACTGCTGTACAAATATAAATGCTTCAATAGTGGAGATTAAAAGTATGTACAGATAAAAACAAAAACAAGGTTTTATGAGTTAGCATAAGGTAACCAACTTTTGTGGTTGGAAAAAAACTAGTAGTAGGTTCCAAACATCTTGTCAGTCCATGATTAATTATTAATCAAGCAGTGAGTGGGTGCTGTGGCTTAGTTGGTCAAAGTGCCTGTCTGGTAAACAGGAGATCCAGGGTTCAAATTACAATTTTCATCTTTTACAAAATTTCCTTTTGAGATCCTTGTGTGATCTCCTTGAAATCAAGATTCCTGCTGCAATAGAGCGCAAGAGGAGACACCATACAAGCATAGTCAGTCGCACAAAAGTATATTCTTACAAACAGCATCAGAAACAATGACAGACATCTCTAATAAGTGATTTAAGAATTGTCCAAGCGAGTTGAGAAATAGAGTTTTAAAATCACATATGATCATTCAAGTCTACAAGAATTAGCTAAATTAAATCTTCAGAAGAGATGGTATTTACTGAGGCAGCTTTAGTGGGAGTCGTTTATACACAGAAAGGCATTCAACATATTGATGTACTGAGGGCCATTCTACTTTTTTGGCAACGTACACAATGATGGGTGTGATATTTGAAAATAAGCAGTCTTATTAATTACAGAATATGCAGGTAAAATGTTTGTGTACCTGGTGTGGTCATCTCAGGCTGCTTTGTTCATTTAGTAAACAGCGCCAGTACATTTATCTGTCTGTGTAATCGTATACTCAGTGTTGTATTTTTCATTCTGCACATTCCTGGACTTTGATAAGACTTTGATAACTGTCCCTGCTGCCAGGATGCTGTGTAACACAGTGAGGGCAAGGGGAATGTTTGAAGGAGGGCTTGTATTTTGTGGGTCAGAACGTGGGTCAGTCTGGCAATAAGAAGACAGAAAAAAAACTGCAACTTCTCTTTTGCATAATGTTGAGGTCACTGAGTTCACTCCTGCTTTTTTCATTAAAGTGTAGAAATTATTGATGGAAAAAAAAAAGATATATATTTTCTGCCTCCTGTCTTTAATATGTAGACACTTAAACAAATCTCTTTTCTGTCTGTCTCTTTAGGAGCTACAGTCTGAAGAAGGGACAGCTGGAGAGGGACTATGCACAGGTAAGACTGGCAATATAAATTATATATGTATGTATGTATATATATGTGTATGTGTGTGTATATATCTCAGTACATTAGTCTTACAACTCTCCTAAACCCTAGTCCAGAGTTTTAAAAGTTATCCATTACTGTGAGCACACATTTTTTTTATTTTAGACAATTTAATGAATTACTTTTATAAAACTCTATCTTGAGTTTGGCAACATGATGGCTGCATTTTGATATCTTATTCATAGAGTTCTGTGGCTAAATTGGTTCAAGCGCATATCTAGTACTAGTTTCAAATCCCAGCGGTGCCTTTTCTGTGGTGAGCACAGGTCTTGTATGGTATCGTGAAAGAAGAAACCTCCAGAGGTGGATTTGGTGAAGGGACATTTGTGTGTTTCAAGCAGCCAACTGTAGTCAAATGAAAGCTGGAGTATTGTATTTCCATGCTATACTCAAAGGTAATTAAGTGATTTCCCTCATTAAAATAAAATGACAAACATTTACTGCTACCAAATTCTTAATGTGAGAATTTACTGCTTATTTTGTTTAATATAATGTTTAATATCATTATTTATTGTATTGGCTTTGGAATATTTTCTTCCAACTAAGCAATTGCAATATTGTTTGCTGTATTCAACAGTGTCACAGGGCGCTGTGGCTTAGTTGGTTAAAGCGCCTGTCTAGTAAACAGGAGATCCTGGGTTCGAATCCCAGCAGTGCCTTTTCAGCAGTCCTCCAAAGCTGTGTTTGAGGAGGCTGTTGAAATGAGGAAGGTAAAAATAATGTAAATAAATAAAAAAAAATACTGACATTAGTCAAGACCTATGCATGCATGCTTTGATCTATGTCATCCACCCATGTTTGTCAGGGTGCTACGTAGACTGCATGGACTGCATAGCAAGTGTATCAACTGTGCCTGCTCCACTCTCTCGTTTCAAACCCCAGTCCAGTGCAAAACACTCATAAGTCACTCACAGCCGCCTCAACATGATGAAGTCAGTTTTAAGTTGGTTATTTGACCGATATTAATTCAAGACCAAGCAGCATCATTACATTTCACTTATGTCATTTATTTTCAGCTACGTCACCAACATGAGGACCTCCCAGCCCTCACGTTTACTGCTGGGGGCTGACACACATCGTCAGTTGTACTATAAATAGAACCGTGTGTGTGTCCGCATTACTGTAGCTGTCCACAGATGTTCAATGTGTCCAAGCCTTAATGCGTTGCACCTTTTACTACTTGATGCCAAACTGCGATGCGGTGCAATTGTGAATGCTTTGATGGGGAAAATTACAATTATGTGCAGAAAAAAGAAAAAGGTTTTATCTGTCAGGATTGTAGTCTGTAAATAAGAATAGACATTGCATCTCCACTCCCTCCTAGTGTACAAAAATGAAGCCAAAATATTTTCAATGTGTCATTTCTGTCCCTAAAATCAATACTTTGGTGATTCAATTCAATATATTGCATTTACGAAACTATGTTTTGAGTTTGCCAGTTGAAACATGGTTTTTCAGTTACTGATAGTGTATGGAGCTGTGTCTTTATCGGTTAAAGCACCTGTTTTAAAAGCCCAACAAATCCCAGCAATGCCTTTGTACGGTGAGTTAAGGAAAGAGAAATCAGAATCAGAATCACAATCTAGTTTTATTGCCAACCAAGTACATTTACGTATACAAGGAAAGTGACTTGGTGTTTTGGTGCAAAACAATTAACATAAAGGCAGAATAAAATAGTGAATTAAACAGAATAGAACATAAGATAAAAAAATATAGAAGAAATTTAAATATATAAAATGACATAATTGAATATAAAGGACACAAAAAAAGTATGTACAAAAGGTGCAATGGAGGGATTGTACAATTTTTCAGAAGTATAGTTAAGTAATGTGAAGTATGGAACAAATAACAGTGTATCACAGTCTTGGAATGGTGTATTACTTAGGCACTCAGTTTACAATTGAACTTGGGTGTTCAGCACATTTGTTACAGATTAAACAGAAACTGTTAAACTAATGCTTAATGGTTATTTGTTTCAGGCAAACTGTCAGACACATCAAAGGAGATTAAAAAATGAATTGATTGTTGTAATGTTCAAGTGAAAGTCTTGAGCAATAGTTCAGTTTAAACTAACCTAAACTGCCACTTTGCTCTTCTTATGAAGCCTACAGCAGAAAAAAATTGGCAAAGCAGAACTGATAATTTGCAAACCCCTTGAAATGTCCCCATACAATTAGAGCAACTTCTATGCAGATAGGATGCTCTCATACATTTTTTAAAATGAGATCCCTTTTTTTATGAGCATTTAAATTTCTCAGAATACCCATTTTCTTCCTCTTCACGTTGTGTCACTGTAAATGGCGGGGTAAATTGTTTTTTGTCATGGATAGGCTACATTTTATTTTTGGCACTGACATTTTCATGCAGTCATTTCGTCTTTTTTGATAAAAGTGACAATGTATTCGTACTTAACTCATGTGCTGCGGGCAACATTTGCTTTCACTTCTCATATTCCTGTTTTGTTATTCGCAGATGTTTTAATGTTTATTTCCCTCTTACTTCCGGGCACTCTTTCTGTCTGTTTGCAGATTTATGAAATGCTGCATAGTAATCCTGATTTTGTAAACTGGAGACAGCAAAGGGATTTTTGCATGTAAATAAGCCCTATATGCACTCAGCAATAGACTATGTAGCCATTTTTCACAGTGTACTGCTTTGCATTTTTGCCTCTTGCAATTCTACCTAGCAAGCAGCCCTAAATGATCTCAGTAGTCTCAGTGGACCTCTTTAACAGGCAGGATTTCAGTCTCAAACTTCCACTCCCAAAACCAACAGAAGGACTGTTCTCTGTGTTCATTTAAACAGCTTATAAACACAATCTCTTTTCTTCTTTTTCTTTCTGAGAGCCTTAATACCAGAGTTTAAGCTCAATATACCACAGTACTCATTCAGTAATGATATGAGATAATATATGGCATTTTTTACAGTGTCTCATTAAAATAATCCAGAATAAGAAAGGCAGATTAATTGATACACTACAAAAAGAAACTATTTGTTTTCAGTTAAAAAGTTAAATGAATATCAGAGCACAATCTGAATTACACAAAATTACCTCAATAGTCTTCTAAGACTCAGTCAGTTTAAAATTTTAAGGAAGCCCGAACATTAACTTTTTTAAATTAAAACAAATAGTCTTTTTTTATAGTGTGATCAATTTAGGTCGGCTACTGGTTTTACATCAAGGGAGGAGTTACTTGTCTATACTGCTTTAGTATTGTTTAAGATTTTACTTTTTTAGGCTATGAAATTGAATGTTATTGAGTTAAGATGTTGGTAAGACAGAGCTTTAATCCCTTGAAACTGAAAATGATTTCAAGCTTAAGGGCTAAATCATCAGCTCTGTCATTAACATTCAGACTTGAGGGAAGACATTTGCAAGTGTTTGTATTTCTAAACACAGTGGGGAGGAATGACTGCTTCCTTACCATGAAATTATTTTTACCCATCAGACAGCCACTCTGTACTGTGCTGCAGATTTGTCAGGACGCACAAAACCAAAATACATTTCCCAGCAGACGGCTGCGTCAGCATACTCCTCTTACTAAGCATTAGTTGAGCAGCGTCTACATAGAAACCAAGCTGTGCTTGCTGCCAACAGTGTGAGAGATTTCCTGATTCTTATTGTATTTTGATGCTGCTCAGTTTAAGCTCCCCTCACATGCACACTCATGCACACAGACACAGAAATGCTCTCAGCTGCAAAATCCTTCTGTGGCATAATGAAAAACATTTGAATACATTACCAATCCAGCTTTTAAATACATATTAACGTATAAAGTATTCATTCTTGGCCACAAAAGTAGCTCTTTTTTTATAGCCCCAATATTGTAATTGTTCATTAATATGAAAAGCTGAGATGGAATGATTGAGTGAAGATGATGTGCTGAGAGGTGAAAAGTGCTTGTTTGTGTGTGTGTTTGATAGTATGTGTGTGTTCATTTACATGTGGCTTGGATGATTAAGTATGAGTTTCCTGTGGACAACCCCTCTGGTTTCAGACACTCATTATCTCCCCTTCTCCCTCACTCTGTCTTGCTCTCGCTCTATCGCTCCAGCACTGTCTTGTTCACCTTAGAAATAGAGGTTGCCTAGCAACACCCCCCCTCCTCACCACTCAGGAGGACAATGGATCCCTTCCTAATTGTAGGTGTGTGCATGTATTTGGGTGCATTAATGTGTGGAAATATCAGAGTATAGTGGGGTTTTTTTGGTTCTTTTTATAGATGCATGATGGACAGGAATAATTAAGCAAACTGACTCTTTGCTCCCTTACTGTTAGAAAAATGGCATTTTATTTTGGCACGTCTGCCTTTGCCTCTTGTCTCTATTTTCACTGGACACACTAGCCCTTTTTAACACGTGCTTTAAGGCCCCTGCTAAGTCCTTCTTTATGCCACCTTTGCATTTTACGCAGAACCAAACGACGGCGCCATTATACCTCTTCCATATGTGATTTTAGACAGCACGCCAGCATCGTTGAACAAAAACATGCGTGATGAGCTTGACATGTAACACAGCAGTGTCAGCTTCTAGTGTGACATAAAGCATACCTGTTAGCAGCGCTTTCTAAACAACCATTGCATTACGTGGCAATAACGATCATTAACCTTCTCTGTTATATGGCGGCTGATCTTGTCCTCTGCTTGGAGGGTAAGGGGCTCCCAAATCTCATTGTTTCCGAATATCTCATATGTGGGCATACTACTATTAACAACTACTTTTAAAATCTCCCACTGTGAGTTACATGCATAATATGTTAAAGCGTCACCCCTGTTCTGCCCATGGTTCCATCCTGCTGGCTGTTCTGTGTGTACCAACAGTTTCGGCGCTATTACTACCTCCTGTGGTGGCTTAAAGGCGAGACAAGTCTGTTCCTTCGTTCTGCAATAGTACATTATATACAGAACAGCGAGGTGGCTTAACTGTGCAGTATTCCCACCTTAAACAGGCAGTGTCAGTGTGGCTTCTGTGATGCAAAAATAGTGAATAGGGCACAAACTGTAAAAGCTATTATACTCCAAGCCGACAGTCAGCCCACATTGGGCCAATGTGGCCCTTGTCGCTGTGGTGTGTCCCGCACCGTTGGCCCTTGTCAACCCTGTTCCGCTACTTCTCTGCCAAATCATGTCGATTTAACATGTTGAATCAGTGGTGGCGGCCATGGAGCCCATTGGTGGAAATCACTTTGATTGGCTGTTCAGCTCAGCGCACTAGAAGACAAAACAAAGTCAAGTGGCTAAAGTCAAGAGGGAGTGAGGTTGATAGGTTATATAAGGTAAGGTTTTTTTCTTTAGCCATTGAGCTCTTTAGCAGAATCCTTTCATGATAGTTTTTGATGTTGTTCACTGCCACCCGATAAATATGCTTTGTTCTTCCAACATTAGACTGTGCCTTCCAGTTTCCCATTTTGAATGATAAATAAAGCCAATTGCCGTCTGCTGGTATTGGGGGGTATCTCCTCTCACGCAGGCGCAGAAGTCATGTGCCGGTTGGCCGTCGGTTTGGCGTGTTCATGTGCAACGTTTTGGCCATGACATGGTGACGTGAGGCAACAAAGCAGGGGGCTTTCGTCGCTGCTAGTTCTCTGATGACCGTTTGGCGTGTCTGGCCCCCAAGGGACAGACAGAGAGGCAGGGAGAGAAATAGACACGAGCATTGAACAAACAAGAGGAAAAAGAGCATAGGAAGGACAACAGAGGGAGAAAGAAAGTGAAGATGCTGTTGTTTGACCTTCGTCCTTTCACTTTGTCAGACCAGGCATCTCCTCTGAAGGACTCAGCTGCAATTACCAGCCGCCAGTCAAATGCTCTATGTATTCTGTGTGTGTGGTAGCATGTGAGTGTCAGCTATTTGTTCTGTATTCTCCTCCCACGATCAGCATTACTGGAATAGTTTTAGGCTGGGGTCACACTTCACTGTACTGCCCAAAAAGGCCAGCCTGCTATGGCTGTCGCTGTGTGTCGACGTCCCTCTGCGTACATAAATCAGCCTTAAGATTATGGGTGTTTTTCATGGTCTGCAGCTTCCCTAAATGAATTATGAATTTTTAGGTTTGGTTAATCTGATATAGTCTACCCAGAGTCGATAATTTGCGAATGTAAAACACTCTCAAAGCAGAGTTCCTTTTTTGTAATTCTAATGACTTTTTCTCCTCTCTCCATCTCACATTTTTTTCCTTCTTTATCTCCTTCTCTATCTGGTCTCCGCACCCTTTCTTACTTCCATTGGCACATACCTTACATAACAATAACTCTGTGGAAGCCAACTAATAATTATGCATTAATCTGTTATGTATTTAATACGGCAACAATATTTGATCTAGACTGATTTTGACAAGGTTAATAGAAGGAAGAAGACGTCTGAGAACAGGAGAAGAGATAAGTGAGGAGGGAAGTTTCTCTTTAATCTCCTTGTTCTCTCTCACATTCACCCTCCTCTTACCTATCCCCTATCTTTACCTGAGCTCAAATGGGGATGTCAAAGACGTCCTAACACAAAATACACACACACTAACGAGGCAGAGAAGTGCAGACAGGAGGAGACGGGAGAGAGAATCAAGTATATTGATTTAGGAGGAAGTTGAGAAAGTGCGGGGGTTGAAAAGGCAGACACACAGAGGCAGGAAGAAATCAGAGAGAGACAGCAGATAGAAAGCGAGTGAAAGTGAGTGAGCCTGCGAGAGCAGAAAATAAGTGAGTGGAAGAGCGAGAGTAAACACAAGTATCAAGGTGACTGTCTGCGGAGTTGTTTGGCAGGAAGTACAGCTGAGAGAACAGTGACGAATGGATGCAGAGAGCTTAGTTATGAAGGGATGAATGAAGCATAGAGACATTTAACAACACCGTCCTCAACTCAACTTCTTTCTGCCTGTATTTATGTATTTAATCTTTACTCTGAAATGTCCAATCTGTAGATATTGTATGGCAGAAATGGAATACAATGAAAATATTTCTTTTAGTGTATAGTACCCTTAAAATAACAATCGTGTTTTCGTTACCTTAGAATTAACAGAGGGAGCAGGTCCTTGTCCACTGAGATTGACATGTTGCACTGCCAAGTTTCTACAGTAGCCTAGAATGGACAAACCAAACTTTGGCTTTAGATAGGGCCATTCGTCTTATTGATTCAGACGCCATAATGTGACAAGCCACTGTCTGAGAAAACACTGATTTTTTATGTGAAACTGCTTTATTCAGTGTTAGTGTTAGTTTCAATCACTGGGGCCGTTTGTTTAGGAGATAAAGATACCTCTATGGACACTTGAACACTGGAGGAAATCTAACTGGGAAAAGTTTCAGCTGGCTGCAATCTGCAATCCTCACTGCTAGATGCCCCTTAATCCCCCTAAATCATACACACTGGCCCTTTGCTACAGTACCTCTCATTTAAGTTTGCTTAAAGAGGTATGTCCCTGCTGGAAAAATGAGGTCTTTTCATGAAAATGAGCTGCCAGTGCATTAGAAAGATGTAAATACTTTTGAATTTGGAACTACATGACCAAAGAAAACAGAGGAGAAGGGCTGTGTTATTCCATTTTGCTCAAGAGGGAGAAGACATACAACTACCAGAATGCACTTCACTGCATCTGACCCATAAACAGCAAAATCTAGGCACTAGTTAGATGGAGGGAAGTTTACCAAAATTCATTTACACATACGACACATATTGCTTTGATACAAATCTGGTTGAATATTAGCGAAGTATCCCTTTAAAAGTATTCAGCAGTTGTTATTGTTTGGACTGTTTAAAACGCTGCTAGTATGTGAAAAACGAAAGAACAAGTTAACCGCAAACATATCAGCCTGCAAAAAAAACATAAACATCTCCAAGGCCAATGAGTAACAATGATGTCACCTTATTTTTGACCAGTAATTGCAGTGTCTCCCATGGATCTGTAATTTAGAAAACACCATAATGCAGCTGTGAACAAACACTACTGACAGACCATTTGACTAGAATGAAAATGCCATGCCATGCCATTACTAACTGATGCGCTTAAAATACTCAATAATAATCAGCCTCTCTTCCTCTCCATTTTACTTTTTTTGTCAACCCTGCTCACACACTGGTCTCCTCAGGATATCCTGCTGTTTTGGTACCCCGTTTGCCACTGTGATCACAAAAACAGGATGTATGTGTTTGAGTGTGTGTGTTTCACCAAAATGTGTGTGCGTGTTAAAAGGAGCAGCTCAGCCTCACACAGACCACACAGGAAGGGCAAAGGAGAGAGAGAGTTGCCATAGTAACATGCCGTTCAGGTGGTTGTCATGTGATGACTGCACAGAAAGGAGGATGGAGGGATGAGATGAGGTGGGAGCCGGGGAGAGGGGATAAAAAGAAAAACATAGAAAAGTAGAGGACAGAGGAAAGCAGAGGGAAAACTAGAGAGGGAGCCAGTGAAGGAAAATTAAAAGAACATCAGAAATCCTCCCAAGTCGGCCAACAACACTTCAGCTGTCACAAATCAGTCACTCAGCGTGCCTCTCACCATTCAGTCATTGCCAAGTTTAGCTGTCATTGCTCTTGCTCAGATAACAGGTCCGTCACCACAGAGTCATTTAAGAGGCTTTAAATTGTGTGCTGGCATTAAAAAAACGATGAAGGCCCAGAAATGGAGGTGGACTATTGTGCTCGGGTTACTGTTACAATAAGTAATATGGAGTCAGTGTCACTCCTGCTACTTCATGTTTTGGCTTGGGAAATTACTTCCATGTATATAAAGGATTGGTCCACATTTTTCAAGTCTGCTGTACCCACATGCCCATGTGTACATCGGTAACTGTTCCTTCTGTCCATGCTGGCTGTGAAGAGATGCCTTCCTGAAACTATTCCAGTGTGAGATGAGGCTCAAAATATACATCTTTGCTCTGTGCAAAAGTACACTCCACACAGATATCTGCGTGTGTATGCAGAATCTGTAGGCAAGGGTATGAAGTTTGGGTATCATAAGCATTCTGGTGTCCATTTGTAGTCTAAATAGTATTGACCAATCACATTTAATTAAACAGCAGGTTAACAGTCAGTGTGCAGAGGCAGGAATCATTGGATAAAATCATTGGATAAAATCTTCTGACAGCGAGTTGCCTTTATTTAAACATTTTTCCTCATTTATCTGCATTCATTTGCCGACATCTGTTTAAAGAGATAAGCTGAAATAGAGTGCCCCAGGGATGAGGTTTTTCTGTCGGCTAACCTGGAGACTAATGTTGCCCTTGTCAAAATGCCTATGGAATTTTTCCATTGGATTTTGGAGCATTGCAGAAAATAAGTAAAAAAATAAACATTTATGATACTTGAATGTTTTGCTTAATGAATGACCACTTTCAGGATTTTTGTAGCCTGAATGCAATTGCCAGAAGTAAAAGCCTATTACTAGGCTAAAGCAAACTACACTACAGTTGCATCACCACTACTACAAGGCTGTAAAACTGTGTTCAGTAGGGGTCGGCATGTTGAAGTTCTGTAGTCTCATTTAGCCACTTGTTAGCAACTGTGTTTTTTAAGACACATAAAAGCTTCAAAGTTTGTGAGAGGGGTATTTTCTGTAGTATTTTATGTCATAGAACAAAATGTCAGTCTTTTTAAGCTTGGGGTAACCACTTATTTCAGGCTTCTAACCAAAAACCCATTCAAAAAAACCCATTGACTTTTAGATGTGCTGAAGTGCTAACAGATTTCTGGGTTTTAAGACTCATTCCTGGGGTTTTCTATTTGGTGTCATTGCATTGTTAAATGTATCGCTATGACATTTTGACCCTTGAAGGTTTTCCTTTTACTTTTATAACAGTAAGGGTTTTTACATCACTTGTTCAGCAGAATTTTATGTTTTGGTGATTTGAGTAATGATCTAATAATGAGAACCCTTATAACAGTTAAATTGATAGGAAGTAGTGAGGTGTGGATGTCAAGCTGTCAAATCAGCTCACAGTCAGTGGCTGTCTCAGCTATCAGTCACTGTCCTCACTTAACCCCTCCACATCCATGCACATACACAAATGATGCCTGTTTATACAAGCAGGAAGGCAATTAAATCCTAAGCACTTCTATTCCAATTTTAATGTTGTGTGCCTCTCCAGCCCTTCACACACTCCCTCTTTTTTTTCTAACAGACACGGTCTCACAGTCTTTCATCTGAGCCATCCACACCCACTCCACCCTTCCCTAGAGAGTGAGAGACGTTGACTATTCTTGAAGTAAACGTGTTTCCTCATGCATTAGACAGGGCAGTTTCTGTGCCGGCTTTTCTTTGTGTATTTGTGAATTTGTGCATGTGTATATCTACTTTATCTGGCATTTTTCTGGCTCTTAAACTGTAGCTGACGTCAGTGAGACTGGCATTAGCTAAGAATTTCCTGAGGTAACCTGCACAGTTAGTAATAGGTTACCTCTTCTGTGTTTCCATTAAAAGATTCTGGCATAGTACCTTTGGAACCAAAAGCAACACCTATGAACTGGTACCTCGACCCAGGATTTGTGTAGCATTTCCACCGCAAACAGTACTCTTGCATGTGGGTGGGGCTGTTGCTCCGTCCAGCAGCACTCACTGTATTTCCTTGCGTTGCAGAGTAAAGTCTGCACCGCGTTTATCATACACAGAACGGGGCTGCAGACTAGAGTGAGAGTGTCTCTCTCAACGGGATATTTTTAAATAGCGGCATTTGCACATTGACTCCTTCACAAGCAAGAACAGGGGTTTACTGCTGCCCGAGCGCACCGAACAAAGGCTTAACATGTTTTTTTTTATCCAAGTGAGGATTAGAATATGCAGTTCACATGATCCAGTTGCAATAGATATACAATTTTAAACGCTTGTAGATCCACACATTACTAAAAGTGTATGTCATCCAAGAGAGACAATACAAACAGATGGAGTGGTCAAAGTTTTCACGTTGAAATTTAAGTGTTGGATTCATGTCGTCTTCTCATGCATTGAGTAACATTACAAGTAAATGTTCCACCTTAAAAGTTGCTGGCAGTCGACCCAGTGAATATTTTTTTTCTCAATCTATAGCTGCTGCTAGAGGCTGCAAACACCACTTCATTTTATAGTTATAGTTTACTAATGTATAAAAAAACATTGTCATGGTAGGAACAGTGGTTAAACCAGCCATGACTTAGCCCTTTAATACAGTGTTGATTTTCTATTGACCAATCAACAGACTGCAGTGTTCCTAGCTCCACCTTTTAGTACCAGATCATCCCAACAGCAGGGTGACGAAAAATGGGGAGGGCTCCAAAGGTACTAAAGGTACCATCCACAACTTTTCACAATGGAAACACAAAAGAAATGCGCACCAGTCTGAACTGAACTGAACCCACCTGCTGGTTGAAACGGCCCATAGGCTACCTTCATCTTCATGGCAGCACTGAAACAGTATGACTCAGTAGTAGTGCTGACCTCAACACTCAATTTAATCTGTTTCAAAATATTTACTCCACTGGCTGCCAATTTACTCAGACAGTAACACTGCTGAGGTAATGGGGAGTTGTTCTTCGATTAATTCTTTTCTAGAAAAAAAAACTGGCTTTTGCCTTCAGGAGGATTTAGCTGGTGAGTGCCAGAGAGACCTGGTAAATGTTTTTAATGGCCTTATTTACCATCTGTGAAAGGTTAAAACAGAACAAAATTTGATGAAATATGTATAACAAGAGAGTGAGAGAGAGAGGGGATGAAGATATGTGGCAATGAATAATAAGGCTTGGGTTTCAGTTGTGTGGTAACTGCCTTTTTTTTACCAAGATAATATTAAAATCTCTCAGGTCATAATGCCCGATGAAAATAATTTCCTCTGCTTGTCACCTTTGATTTTACGTATATTTATTTATATATTTTAGTGTTTTCATTTGATTTGATTTTATCTGAGAAAAGGCCTTTTGAGAATTGAATTAGTTTGATTTCAAGTAGGCAGCAACCTGTTGTTTATTTTCTTCTTGTAATCTGAGAAAATGTTGGCCCAAAGTTGAAGGAAATGCATTGTGTTTATGTGTTGCCCCAACAAACACACGTCGTTTTTTACTTGCAATATTATGTATAAGCAAAAATAACCTTGATGTCATTCTTTATGTTGCCTGCCTGTCGGTTGTTTTTTTTAATCTCAATAAACATGATAGTATTTGACATGAATTTCTCCCATTTGTCCGGGAGGTTGAAATCCTCTAGGATTCATGAACGCAAACCCTGAGCTTGATGCTTGGGTTTGCAGGGGGGGTAAGGGGAGCAATAGTATAACATTTGAAAATAGGCCTGTGAGAATTGTAATATTCGAGGTGGCGAGTGAACGATGGAGGGAGACATAAGAGGGGATGATGACTTAGAGACAGATTTGAAAACAGAAACAAGAGACCGGATTTGCATGCAGATTTATATGGGAGAGGGATGAAATAGACAAAAGGGAAGAATGTGCCTTGGAGGAATGAATCAGTGTTGCCCTAAGCTCTGTTTGCTCTGATTGGGTTGTTGTATTTGTCATTCTGGTTTGTTCACAACTGTTTTATTAATGAGGATTTGCTCTCCTACCCATCCCCACACACATACACACACACAAACACACACACACAAACTCACTCCACTCCAGAGTGTGCGAGTTGTCGCTACTGACACAGTGACCCAGTCCAGAAGATGTAGGTTAGCCTTTCTTGCAGCCCTCTGGGTTTGTGCTCACACTCACAGGAGCTGACTGTGGAGTCACTGTTGCTGACGCAGAGCTGATCCTTTTAGAGTGTGGCATTGTTTACTGAGCAAAAGCTAAGATTTAGGCTGTGTACTTGAAACTTAAATATAATGACTGTTCAAAGAAAACGGCAGTCGTGAGGCAATTAAGCTAAAATGACCATATCAGTCACATAACAGCCGCTCAGCTGTAAGTGGAGTGGGATGCTGTGCTGGTTTATATTGACCTGTTACCTAAGTGCTTCTTCTTAACACCCAAAGAAAAATGTCAAATGTGTACAGTATGTAAATGAAAGCCTAACTAATAATTGTCAGCAGTTTTTCTAGTGTTAGTCTCCTGACCTTTTCCTTAAACTCAGTCTCTCTCAGAGCTCCGATCAAGAAAGGTTATGTTATAAGAGAATTTAAACAGTATTTCAGCATTTTCTTAAAATCTCTGTATGCATCCTTGTAATACAAAAAACTTCATATACCATGGTTAAGAAAATCAACCACTCTCTGTTGAAATATATATATAAGATTATTAGAACACAGTGCTGGTCAACAGATAATCATCTCTTCTGATATCGTATAACATCTTGTTTAATATTGGTTATAATTACAGGATGGATTAAATAGATACATGAAACAGAGATTATTTTCCCTCTGGTAAGAGATCATAGTATGAGCGCAATTATACACCTCAAGGTATATTAATAATAACAAATACTCAATAGAGCTTCATGCAGTCTTGTTCTTGCCAGAAAACCAGAGATACTACTTTGCCTTAACTTTACCTCACTGCCTCATCTTTACACTTGTTCTTTCAGGCTCTGCAAAAGTTAGCGAGCCAGTACCTGAAGAGAGACTGGCCTGGAATCAACCCTGATGACCAGAGGACAGACTACAGGTGTGTGTGCGTGCGTGCGTGCGTGCGTGCGTGCGGCATGTAGAAAAAACATATTAGGCATGCACAATATTGGATATTTTACTGTGTACAATATGCTGATACTTTCCAACTCATTTTGGCTGAAGGCTGATGCTGATATCATTATATGCACAAATACAAATTAACATTTAATTATGCCTACTTTTACTGTGATGGCCCACTGGCATATGCAGACAAAATATTTAAACTTAGATTACGTGGAAATCTTACCATATTTATATTTATGCAGCAACAAAACTATAATTCATTTTATTTTAACAGGCTTGGATTATGCTCTCCCTAAGACAGTCCTGACAGTAGCCTCAACCAGGGTGAATTTGACCCATTTTGACTAATTAAAGTCGCATAATGACAGCATCATCTTATCGGCCTGTCATATTGTCAGAAATGTTTGTTTGTGACTGGTGAGGATATTTCCTTTTAAAGTTTTTATCTGCTGATACCGATGATGTGCAGATATCATTGAACAACCTCTACATAATATGGTCAGCAGCACATTCATGAGTAAATATTTACTGTCACAGACAGACACACTGAAATACAGGGTTCCCACAATCATAGAAATTTGGAAAAGTCACAGAATTTTACATTCTCATTTGCCAGACCTGGAAAAGTAATATATTTAGCAAAAATCACTGAAAGTGTTGAAAATGTCATGGAGTTTTGTTGTGTGGAAAAAAATGAATAGTTACAGGTGTCTACCGAGGATAACCTTCCACACTATGTAATGTAACGGTAATTTTTTTTTTTTTCCTGGAAGTTAGCTGCTGACTTAACGGAGCTCTAATAAGTTCAAACTTTGAGCTGTACGAATGTTGTTTTAGCATCAACATTGCGATGTGCAATAGTTGGACACGGGATGTCAAGTCAGACAAATTAACTCAAACCACTAATTTGGTGCTTAATACAAATAGAAAACTGTCATGGTTCTTATTTTCCATGACTAATATCAGCCAAGGCTTCCACTTTAAGACAGGGTACGTGTAAAGATGACATAATGTAGTAATGTCTGTTATGGGAAGTTTGTGTAGAAAAGTACCATAACTGGGACAGCAAGTGCCACAGACACAGTGAAGTACATGTTTTTCCAAAATGGAAATTTTATTACGAGTCCTTGAAAAGACATGGAAAGTTTTGAAATTTTGTCCCAGAAAATATGTGAGAACTCTGGAAATATTAAGCCTCAAGCTGGATCTGACTTACTGTGAAAACTAGAAACAAAGGCATTAACTCTGCAGGTCAGGCATTAGTTTTGTGCCTTTTGGTTCTAGCAACTACTACATCGTTTCCTCTTCCAGGTGCATGCATACACAGTTTCACAGGCAAACACACAGTGATGTAGGGAATTTAAAAATGTAGCTTCTCTGCAGGAGAACTTTACATTTATAACTTTATGTTTCTAACCAACTGCCTTTGGGAGTACAAGTTGTAGAACAGCAACCATCCAACATTTTGTGCTTCTTCTCTCCAACAAGGAATGTGTATGCTGTGTGGAGGTCCTATTTAGAAGGCACAGTGCAGGTGAGCCAGTCCAGGCTCAACGTGTGTGACAACTACAAAAGTCAAGTATCAGAGCCCGCTAAGACTGTTCGACTCTACAAGGAGCAGCAACTCAAAAAGGTGAGCAGATGCATGGACGTAGGAGTTAGTCATAGTTTCCCGAAGCAATCTTTATTCTCTATCCCTCTTAACAAACGTCCTTCCATGTACTCACACTGAGTTACTGTGACTCATGTTTGTCTGGGCTTTCTCCTACAACTCGCCTGTATTCCCTTTTCTCTTCACAGACCATAGATCAGCTGAGTGGCATACAAGCAGAGCTGCAGGAGTCAGTGAAGGAGTTGGCCAAAGCCAAGAAAAAATACTACGACTGTGAGCAGGTTGCCCACGCAGTGCGAGAGAAGGCTGACATCGAGGCCAAGTAAGCTCACCGCGGCACTGTGCATGTGTGTGTGTGTTGGTAGGGATGTACGTAAAACAGAAAATAACTAAACAGATGGTCTCCATTGTCAGAAAGAATACCATCGAGAAAAGAAAGTTGGTTAACCTCACAAAGAAACTGAGGTCTTACATGTGTGAGAGAGATGGAGAGAGAGGGAGAGGGAGAAACCATGGAGGCTCATTTAAGCAAGCCATTGCATATGTATAGTGGTGTCTATAAGTCAGATGGGGAAAATACTGACCAACAGGGACCAAAACTCCACAAGAGCATAAGAACAGAACAGGAGTTTGACCATATTGGTGGGTGCAGTTTGCAGATATAAAAATTAGGGCTCCTGGAGATCATTCACCGGTCTGTTATCACTTTCATTAATCTTAAAACAACCTTAACTGGTATTTAAATGTCTTCAATCAGTCTTTCAAAAAAAGTTTTCTTTTTAGATCTTGCTGTTATTTCAAGCTGATTTTTTTCAAACAAATAAAGAATATTGCAGTGAAAAGGGGGGAAAAAAAGCATTTCAAGATTTTATATTAGGATTGGGTTGAGACATGAAGAAGGCTTTTTCCCAGGAGCTGAATCTAAGAATTATGAGAAAATGGTCAGCAATTCATATTGATCTTAAATTGAGCTCAGTTATGTCTAGAAGAAATAGGCTGGACAAAGAAGAGATCTTATTTTGGATTAAATTTTTCTCTGGGACAGATCAGGATAATGGAGCCAACAACACTCAAATTTTGTATCCATCCAGGATACTCAAGCATTGGATCCTGTCTGCTGGTTGCTGTCACTGTTGCCTAAATAAGATGAGGAACTGTAAAATCAACTAAAGCTGGGCTTTTAACCAAGACTCAGTGTACTTCATGCAAGTTTTTCAAAATCAAGATGGAAATCAAATGCATTAAAATCCCACATGCAGAGTGAGAAGAAAATTTAGAAACACCAACAAATTTTGTTCTTCATCTGCGCCATGCACCCAAAAGTCATGTTTATGTAACAGCAATCCTCTGGGCAAATGTATCCCTTAACCTGGTAACTGATGTCAGTGTAAAACTGGTACTGTACTGAAATTTTATTCCAAATGGCATTAAAAAGTCTTAAATCAAACTGGCCTTTAGTTAAAGGAACCCTGAAAATGTTTTCTCCTTAGCTTTCTAGGTAGATTTAAATATATTGTCTTGTGTTTTTCACTATATAGCAAGTTTAATTGGATTTCTTATTAAATAGCCCCTTTAGTAGTAGAGAACTTGAGTTCCTCCTATGAGTTTAATATTTTGAAGCTTTGTGCCACAATTAGTACCAAAGTTTGATCCAGTGCTGATGAGTGTTGTTTTTCTCCCAGCCCCAGGTAACAGTAGCTATGGTGACATTTTCACTTCATTGAGTTCCTGGCTTCGGTTAGCGCTTACATTGATTGGCCAGTCAACTCATTTCTGTTTTCTATCACTCAGTAGAAAGACACAGAAATTACTGCATTGCTGCTGTGTCGTTATGTGTGTGCATGTGTGCGTTTAAGTAGAGAAAAATGGCCAGACATTAGTCATTGTCGGGCACGGGGAACACACAGGAGGACATAGATTCGAATGCAGAGACACAACACACTTTTAACACCACTTGGCTGCATAGAGCAGGTATGCTCACATATAAAGGCAAGTGACTGTCATCATCACACACTTCAAATGCATTTTGCCTTGGTATGTATGAGAGTCGGTGAAGTACACACAGCCTTTTTTGCACAAATAAGTAGAACAAAATCGCAGACCACACACAAACACAAATGCATCCGCACTGGCTCACTCTATCATTTTATCAGACACGTCTTCTGATGTCGCCGTCAATATAAATCACGGTGGCTGGATAAGGCTGAGATTTATTGCTGTCAAGCTGCAGCCTGTTCAGGGTCAATATATGATGCCTTCTCTGAGTCAGAGGTTTGAGATCAGAGTTATGATGTTGAAGTACCTGGGTCTTTTTTTTTTCTACCTCACCTTGCTGTTGATATATTTAATCTGTGGTTGTGAATGAAGTGAATGTCAGCAGAGATGTCAGAAAACAAAGCACTTCGCCTTTTGTTTTTAGTATTTTAAGTGTGCAAACAGTGTTGTAGTCAAGACCACCTAAACCAAGACCAAGTCCCCAGACCAGAGTGTATCAAGACTGAGACAAGACCAAGACCAGACTAGTGCAAATGCCACACCTCATGATGTATTTAGAATAAAGTGTGGAACATGCAAAATCATAGGAACTCCTCAAAATGATCTTAAAGATCCACAATCTTATAAAACACCTTTAGAAAACAAATGAAGATTTCTCTTCATTCATGCCTTTTATTACCACACTGTATATACACATATGTGTATATGTATAAGTTTTCCATGACAAATGTCTTGATAAAATAAAAAACAGGCATTGCAGAGGTGAATAATATGTATTGGCATTTTATTTTGTTTCTTTTTTTTTTTTTTTTTGTCGTTGTTGAATTTAAGTTAGAGATTGATGCTTTCTTTATTAAGATTAACTTAATAGCTCTGTTTCTTTTTTTTCAGGTCCAAACTGGGTCTTTTTCAGTCAAGAATTAGTTTACAGAAAGCAAGTGTAAAGGTAAGAGGACTCATTGACAAAGATGCAAAAACAACACCATCGGTCTCTCTTAAGGCAGGTAGAGCTTTCAAACAGACTCTTTTAAAACCATGGTGTAAAAACAAAAGTGATTGTTTCTCTGTGCAACTCTAAGGAGTCCAAAACATCGAAAAAGACTCATGCTCCCTGCTTAAAGCTTAAAGCTCTGGTCTGCCACTGTAATGCAGTTTTGCAATATTGTCTGTGTCTTTTATTTCAGTTGAAAGCTAAAAGAAGTGATTGTAACTCCAAAGCGACACAGGCCAGGAACGACTATCTGCTAACGCTAGCTGCTGCCAACGCTCACCATGACCGCTACTACCATACAGATCTACTGCACTGCATACAGGTATTTACATTAAGATGGATACAAAGATTTGAAAGATGTGAATGGTGTGAGAGAGAACCCACAGCTTTGCCATGAATGCAGATATTTTAGTAAAACTACACATTTCTAGGCAGCTGAAATTGCAGTTTGTATTTCTTTAATGACATTTTCTTTTACTACAACAAGTAGTGACTTAAGAATCTCACACGCTGATAATACCCAGAGGGATTTTCCAGGAACGGGGACACATTTTCTGGCTCGAGAATTCAAAGGGGGAAGCTACTTTGAATTAAAGCTTAATGTGGGATAAAATGTCTTCCTTTTATGAGCACACAAAGTCAGTATTTGGAGGGGCAAAATTCATACATGACAAAGTGATGATTTCACAGTTTTGAGTCTTCAAAGAGAGTCATAGGGTTCTCTGTATGCATGATTTGAAAGGGGCTTATGTGAAGAAAAATCCAGCAAAATGAGCCACATGGATGTTTGCACTAAGCAAATGATTGGTAGGCATGAAATGATATTTTCCACAATGTTGAATGATATGTATTAAGGCTAGAGGAATTCTTAGAAAGCTTTGTCAAAGTTTGTGAAAGATCATCAAAGGACAGATGCAGATAGCTTTGCTGCTGCAGTGATGTTTTCTTTTTCTGTGTGCAATTAATATTTTCCTTCATATGACATGTATCACTGTGAGCTTGAATGTGTTTATTATTTGATAACATAGTTGTGGATTGAAGTAAGGTTGAGTTCTGGTTTTGTTAGTCAGATGAAGCGGACGAGCTTTGATTTTATGTAGTCAGTTTGATTAAAAAGTAACCTACTTTAGCAACTTGTGCTGATGGCACCACATCTCTGAATCCATTGTATTGCATCAGAAAGAAGCAATATTACAATGCAATTACCTTAATATTATGTTTGTTTATAAATGTACTGACGGAGTCAGTAGTGTCTGACAGGTTGTGTGCAATTTACTGCAGAGCCTGAGGACCCGAAACATGAGATTTCACTTCAGTAGAGTTGGAGAGGGGAAAGTTGTGTTAAGTACATGTCGTGTTTGTTTACTAGAAAGTTCATGTGTCTTTTGGGGTGACAAAATATGAGTCTCTCAAGAAAGCTAAAACATGAGAACATGGCAACATTTTGAATTTTAAGCTGATGAAAGAGGTGTCTTAACTGGCCTTGGGTGACACAGTGCTCCATTCTGAGCTGAACTTTTATCAGACGTACTGTTTCTACTTAATCCTGTCATTGGCTTTGAAAGCGCCACAATGGACGAAGAAGGGCTCATTCATGAAGTTTAAACGAGGAGTTACACCTAAGATACCACCTAATTTTACTACAGAAACTTAAATAATTTGGCAGCTGGCTGGAGGGAGATCACCAGGGAGCTGAATGTTTCTGGTAAATGACCATCGCTGATAACGTAATTGCTGTTGGCTATAATGTATGTAATTTGCAGTAAGTATCACAATATAAAACTTGTGTTTTGTTTAAAAAGTACAAAATGTAGGAAAAAAGCAAGTATCCTACTCACCCATCTTCCAAGTGGTTCTGTCTCCAGTATGATCCTGGGTGCGCAGCTGATAGGTAACTGGTTTGTTTACACAACATAACAAAAGTACATATTTATTGGATTCAGTGTTGAGAAAGAGTCTGATGCGACGCTTTAGTCGGACGCTCATTTGATGTTTAGAAACGGTGTCAATATGTTCCACTTTTAGTTTAGTTTAGTTTATTTGCACATTAAAAGAAGGAAATAACAATACAAATATGATTAAAATAAAACATTGTGCAGAGGTTTGAAGCCTCAACAGGCTTATAAGAATACCTCCCCTCAGACAAGAGCGAGAGTTTTAGGCAGCTTTGAAGTGGCTGCTAAGTCAAGTCCAACAACTGGTTGTAAAATTCAGTAGACTGGTCTGGTCCAGTGTTTGGCGTAATATTAAACTGGTAAAAAAAATTTTTTTACAACGGCCCAACTCTACGTGGGATTTTGTTAATGTACTCCAAATTATGACTTCATCACTGAAAGTAATCAGGTTAAAGCAAGTTCTTCAACTTGCAAAAGTGATAATTTGTGACACAGAAGCCAGTTTGCTATCACCCCTCTTATTTATTTCACCAGCAGTAGCAAGCTGCTGTTTATATGTAGCAACATGTGGTACTGCATGACCTTTCTGGCGCATGCACAAAATCAAAACACAGGAAGAAATTGGACTAAAATATCTACATTCCATTGTGGTTACAAGACAAGAAAACCAAGACTATTAATGAAACGCAGACACACACACACAAAATGACTGCCCTGTGCGCCGACGGACACACCTTAGCTGCTGTGTGTGGTGAATAACTTAAGCAGCTGAGCAACGGTTATGTCAGCCTTTTTTTAAATACCGCACAACCATGTCTGTCTGACACACACAAACTTGTATGCACACATACACACACACAGACATCACACTTTGGATGTTTTCTTTATCCTGACAGTCATTAGTGTCAGCTATGACTCTGATTTGGCATTTAACACACATACAGACATGTAGAAAGACAGTAGCTGTGAGACTTTGCATCTGTATTGTTGCTGCTTTTAGTTTAATAGTAAGTTACATACATACATTCAGAATTAATGTAATATAATTTTAAAATTAATTAATTAATTGAGTCTGTCTGCTTCTCTAAATCAATCAATCAATCAATCAATCAATCAGTCAATTAGTCAATCCTTTATTTCAGACTCAGGGTCCATATAAAAAGACAGAACATCACATATACTTAGCTTTTTAAAATTTTGTGCAATTTCTGTCTTCAGAAGCTTTTCCCCAGTTCCTTTCTTCTCCTCCTCCCTCACTCTTGCATACTCTGCCGTAGGCGTGTATGAGCATCTATACTATGAGGCCATTCTGAATAATAGATCCTTATCTCCTTGCAACAGAAGGATAGCACTGCAGGGAAAAATACACATGCACAAATACATGCACGCAAACACACAGAGAAAAAGGGACATTGCTAGAGGGATGCAATCTGCTCATCCTCTATCCCTCCTGCAGTTTTTTGGGGGGGGGTTGTATTGTTGTGGTGTTTACAGGTCGTCACCTGAAAGTCACTGATTACAACATTCCGAAAGAGGGGGACCAAAATTTGCATCTCAAGAAAGGTTCTTTTCACAGTTTTTGCTCCATTGAGAAATGTTGAAAAACGCAGCCCAGACAGCAGCATCAATGGCAGACGCAAGAATAGCAGCCATAAAATAAATGCATAACCAAAGCAGCGCAATATAAGCCAGAAAACATTTGTAGCAGCTATAAAACAACAGAACTATGTTTTTGGGGACTTTTCTATTCATCATGGACTCCATATTCAACAGCACTCATATTCAAGCTATAACATTTATTGCCCTCTCAGAGCATTTGCATTGCTGTGGACATTATTTTCAGACATGGGAGAACATTTTAGAATGGATATGTGGCATATTGCCAACTTCACGGCGGGGAAAGTTTTCCAGCTCTATCTGGATCAAGACCTTTTCTGTCTTTCATATTGAACTATACAGAAGAAGATAATTAAATTATTGCAATAGATAATTGAGTGGTTTTCTAGACATGAGGCTTGAGGAGACTTGTAATTAAAAGCCCTGTTTGAATCTGGACTTCACTTCATAAATACTGACTGTGCTGACTGTGGCTGCAGGAATAACATATATCTTACACTGAGCGCTACTGTCCTTGTCAATGCGACAGTTGTAGTGAAAGGGCAGTGGAGGAACAGGCTGCTCCACGTCTCCCTCTGCTGTTGGCAGTCGATGCTCTTATATCTATCTTTGAAGTCCCCTGCTCACACACTGTCACTTACAGTTACACCTCTGCTGCCCTGTCTGCTCCTCTGTGCTGTACTTATTGTTCTGGCTGATGCAGTTATTCAGCCCAAAAACACGTGCAGACACACTGACCACGATATGGGGACGGGGCTTTCTCTGGGAGCTGACTCACTCCATTTCAACATTACCGTAAATGGATGAAAGAAGGAGGGGAGGAAAGGAAGAAAGGGGGAGGAGGAAATGAGCAGAGTGATGAGGGAACATTTAAAGAGAAGTCAGCCAACAACCCACCCTTAATGACATAATTTCCTTGTCAATTTCCCATTGTTTCATATGTTTGTGAGTGCAAATGCTACTTCCGTGTATGAACACGTTACATTTTTGTTGTATGTTTACTGCATGTAGTGTCTGTGTGAGAAAAAGACCCTGTAGGTGTTACTGAGAGGCTGTAGACTTGGCCTAAAACACCCGCTGGCCAGCACAGAGGGTATCGAGAGTGTGAGCTTCTATGAAGTACTTTGACTAGGGCAGAGTATGAGCGTCTGAGTATTTGAGAAAGTGTGTGTTTGTGTGTGTGTCTGCGGTCTCTGTGTTTTGTTGAATTGGAATCTGAACCCCTTCACCTTCCCCTGCAGCTGTGAGAACGCTATCCAAAGAACACACCAAACACACACACACACACACACACATCTCCCATTTACACTCATTCTGGTTCTCTCTCTCTTTCTCACTCTTTCATACCTTTTCAAGTGCCCTCTCTTCCCATCATACCTCCTCCTCTCCATTAGCCTCTCTCTCTTTCCTCTCTGTCTGATCTGTCTGTTTGGCAACGTGGCCTACAGCTTGGCAGCGCTATCCCCCAGCTCCCCATAGAAAGGCTGTTTGGACTGCATACTCCAATAAAATGTCTTTATATCGTCACATCAGAATCCACATCTAATGATATGAGCTGTCAAATGAAAACATCTGCTCAGTGTCTGTCCTTCCTTTGACTTCGCTCTTGTCTCCCATTGTTCATCCCGCTCTCTTTAATTCATAAAAATATGTGTCCTCAGCATAAGACAACATACTATTAGCCTTTTCAGTAGATTTTTTCGAGTGTTTGCAGCAATGCCAGGCCAGGGATGAAGTGTGTTTGTGTGTGTGTGTGTGTACTACGTGTGTGTGACAAACCAAGCCAACACTTGTTAAATTAAAACCTGTATTTCAACACCTTAGACACTGGCTTGTTAGACTACTTGTTCAGTTAAATCTTGGAGTTACATTAATTACATCCAACATTTGATCAGTAAGATTGTTAAGGTGGCAAGTTGTCTAGTCATAAGTGCAAGGGAACTAACAGGAGAGAGAGGGAACTGTCAATTAATCACAGTCTGCACATGCCCACACAGCCTAGAGAATGAGTCTAATTGTGCCTAGTTTACACTACATGATAGTGTTGTCGAAAATGTTGATTTATTAGTACATCTTGATTCTGATTATATAAAATGGTTTAAAAACTCATTTTTTGCAGCATTGATATACTGGAACCAGCTACACTTTCTTGCTCTCTTTTATGGTTAATGTTAATTATAGTCATTCTGCTGTTTTCTACTGAGCATTTTTTTTAAAAGTATGCTTTTGATGTCAGTGTCAAAAATCCAGGTACTGCATCAAAATCCCAATATTGTGACAACACTACTACAAGACCTCAGCCCTGATTTCCCACTCACTGACAGTTTCTGGAGCCCTTGACAGAAGCCACAGATCAGAGGCAAATGCTGTTGGCTTGGCTCTCGCAAGTCGGCCGTCGAGCACTGTGTGTGAACTGTTAAAAGAGTAAAGCAGAGAAGCTTCCCGAGAGGCTTGTACGACAGACACATCCAAGATGTCTAGTATGCGAAATATCAGGGCTTGTTTGGGACCTGGTGTGTGACCTGTGACCCTCTGTTGCCAGTCACTTATGTGGTGTGAAAACCACAGTGAAATCAAGACTCGCGATTACAAGACAGCAAGTTTCCTGAAAAGTTCAGCGTTCTGAACACCTGTGTTGGTGGATTACGAGTCTTTAATCATGTTTTTTATCACAGCAACATGTCTGTCTTGTCTGCTATTGAGACACTCAACAGTTTTACTGGTTTTTGAATGCTCATGTTGTGTCTAGATTAGGTAATTTGCCAAAGAAAACATGAATGCTGCAAAAGCTTTGTGTTTTTTCTTATTTGTATTGCTGATGTTGTTGCGTAGTGTCCTCAAACATACCTACTGTATGTAAACTCTATGTAAACATAAATTTGAATAAGGATTTCTTTGTCTAATGCCTTTAGGAAAAATAGTGTTAAAAATGTTTCTTCACGTTATTTTCTTATGTCCAGAACAGCTATTTAAATTGTACAAACAAACTAGTTACATATCCCTGGAGGTGAAGTGTTCCTCCAGGCTCAAAAACAAGACACAAACAAGGGACAGCAAGAACACAAACATTGTTACAGACAGTCAGACTCCCAGTTGCGTAATAGTGATGATGAAATGATTGCTGGAAGTTTGATGCTGAGAAATGAGACAGTATTGGGTATCGTGGTGTCACGGTGAAAATGTAGATGAACAACTATATTACTGGCTGTGTTCATCTACTCTTTGACCCTCTCTCTCCTCTGTCCGTCTTTTTCTTGGGGCCTCCTAATGATTCCCTTGCACTCTCCACTTTATTATCAAGGATTATGGAATTACATTGAATTAATCCATTCCTCACTGTCCCTGGCCCTTCTCTCTCTCTGTCCTCTAGGCCTTGGATGGCAGGATCTATGAGCATGTGAAAGACTACCTGGTAGAGCTGAGTCGTACAGAGCTTGAGGCCTCCCAAGCCACACACAACACCTTCCAGTTTCTGCTGGACAAATCTACCAGGGTGAGTCAGAAGTGTTGAGAGACAAAGACCATCTGTATTCATTTTTAAGTCAGTACTTGTAGAAATAGTGTTTTTTGGTCTCAAACAGATACTGTGGGGGAATATTCATCCATCTTCTTGACATTGTGGAATGATCAAAATTCTTTTTTTTTTGCTAATGTGCATTTCTTCAGTGAAATAAATGTGACAGCTTGACATTTTGAGTTCATTTGGTATTACTAAGTACTGTTTGTCTTACATTACACAGTAGGAGAATTGTGCCGAGGGCTGAAGTCTACATCATTTTAATAAAAAAATATTTCAGACTGAAGAATGCAAGAATACTAACAAGACATTTCTAAGTAAACTAAAAGACACGCTGAAACGCACTAAATAATTAACAATATGACGCTTGCATTATCAGTACAAAATAAAAAATAATGCCATGGATGTTTGTACCCCAAATGAAACAAACAATTTTCAAAGAGAAAACAATGAATTTATAACCAAAACACAACTGTGCGATTGGATTTCATCAATACAGTGTGTGCAGCTAATCATTTCTCAATAAACCATCACTTACAGCTGGTGTGCAGGGTTACATACCTGGGCTCTAACTTACCTACATGTCTATTATATTTTGTATGTTTTATCAGAAGGACTTGACTATGCTCCTAGCCCAGCTTGCAAGCTCTTTGACCTGAAATCCCAAAACATCAAATCCAAAACCCACGTGTAAATATGAAACACTCACCCACTGTAGGCTTGATAGGTGGCTGTAAAAAAGTGTGCAGATTCAGAGGTTACAATGGATTCCAAAATTGAGTTTTTCACAGCAGGAAACCTGCATGCAAATACAAGATATTAACTATCTCCCCTTGTGTTTCTCTCAGATAATACAAGAGTACAACCAGCAGTTGTTCATGCAGGAGAACCCAGTGTTTCACAAAGCACACGACTTCCAGTTCCAGCCCAGTGAATGTGACACGGTGAGACACACACAGTTTGTTGTCGTACTTGTATTGTTTGTGTATGAACCTGTTTACACGGCAGGACAAGTTACACTATCTCTCCATTCTTGTCTCTTTCATTGCCGACACACACACACACACACACACACACACACACACACACACACACACACACACACACACACACAAACACACACACAAAGATAGCAATCAGCCTCTTGTGTTGCCACATGCATGTGGGCTTTTCCCTCTTCCTACTTTTTCTGTTCCCTCTAAAATTTTACATCTGTGGCTAAAGCCTTTAGCTCATCTTAATCAGTTGAATCGCTGAAACAGAACTCATGTACCTTTATTTATATAATTTTATAGAATCCCATTAATACATCTGGGGCTGAGAGGCTCGCCAAGCTGGAAATCGGAAAGCCAAAGCTCTGATCTTTCTTGCTCTCTAGAGAGATCTTTGGCTCTTTAGTTTCCAGCCTGTTGAGATTTTCTTTGTTAACAATTTAGGATGGAGTTTTCCAGATAAGTAGTGTCTGGTGACAGCATGACAGACGCATGACTCTACTCTGTGTTCTAATATTAATCGTTTTAACGCCAAATGTTATGTGTCCTCTGGGAGCTTTTCTTTTTCGTTCTGACTTCTGTTCATCATTTACAAAAGTTACAACTTTTTTCTTTTTCAAATCAAGTTGTAGCTAAATGTTGAAAATATTTCAAATTCTGAAGTCTTTGTGATCATGATGCAGCAGTGGGAATCATGCTGTCTCACCCCTCTGGGGACATGTTACGTACTGCTGGCTAAAAAAGAGTCTCCCGGTGGACATTGGTCCTGATTCTTCTATCCTTTTCTCTTGTGTCAGAGTCATTGTATGTTCTGTTGATTCTCAGCTTCTTTCCTTCTTTCACTGTCTCTCTCTCTCGCTGTGTTCAACTAAATTTTCTTTCCCTCTGATCCTTTCCTTTTTTGAAATATAGAAACTTTTAACATTTCTCTCGACAGTGTGCTCTTCCTTCTCTGTGTCTTCCTAATCCTGTTCAACCTTTGCTAACACTTCTCCCTAACCTTTCTTTTCCATTAACCCCTCCTTGTATTTGTCTGTCTGTGTGCTTGTACTGCTGCTCTTGGGTGTGTGGATGCGTGGACACCTGCGTGTGTATGTGTGTGTGCCAGACTCTGAGCTCGGTGCAGCAGTTGGTGGACATTGAGCCGTCGCCCGTCAGTGCCATGAGAATGACCCTGGCACAGGTAGTCATAACTGTTGTTAGCATTCTTCATTTTCATTCCTGACACAAACAATGGATCGTCTACTCCATTTATGTCTATCTCTTTATCTATCCGTCTTAGTGACATTGATTTAATCACTCATGTTTTGCTTATCAAAGCCCTGGTAAATCTTTGAATAATAAACTCTTAACACTTGGTACTATGACTGACATTTTGCATGATTCTGGTAATAGGCTTACTGCTTTGCATTTAGTACACTTCATGATCATTATGGTATATGTTCAGAATCAAACATGTGGTTAATAATCAGATTGATAGATTACATGTTATGTTGAAAACTGATGTAAAATCCAGGGTTAAAGAAATATTTAAATCTCAGATGACCATTTGTACGTCAGTTACTCACCTCTTGTTATATGGAATTTAGAAAGAAAACTGTTTATTAATTGAAGTCATAGGGGGCCGAAATTAATAACAGCAGAACTATATTAAAACATCCCAAACACATGCATTTTCACTAAAACTTTACTTCTTAAAATGCTTTTGCATAAACAGTTGCTGGCAGGGACGAGGAGTGTTCCTGTGCTGTTTATGTGCAAGTCTTTTAAATACTTTACTTATACTAATACTAAGCTTTCGGCAAAAAATGTTTGTGTTTGGGAAGTACTGAGAATACGACCAGATAAATGAGACTTGGATTGTACTGTATGACTTGTGTGAGAGTTTGTAAACTGATGCTTTGACATAGTTTTGCTGTTGTATAACGTGGACCCCTCTTACTTCAATTCATCAAGTATTTTCTCTGTTTTTGGATTCTGTGTTCCCCATGGAGGCATACAAGAAAAAGATAAAACTTAACGCAGGTGAGTTAATGATATACAAATGATCATTTGGGGTTGAAGTATTCCTTTAATATTATTACTATCACTCATTAAGGGGCTAGCCGTTTGTGATCATGACACAATGGTTACCATACATAGCCATTTCCCTCACAAGAAGCCCTAGACTACGTAAATATATAGTGCTAAAGTGGACAGTACTTTCATTCATGACTTATCTTCGACTGACCGCAGACATTCACAGTGCAGCATAGGTCAACTATAATAACCTTTACATCCCAAACATCCTTCCTGTCCAGCAGTATGGGCCAATCCCTCTTCCTAAACAGAAAGTTGTGTCGCCATTACATCATGTCTAGCCTTTTTACAAGTATGTACAGGTAAAAAACTAAAGGATAGATGTTCCTCTTTTGCTCCAATTTATGTAAATGTTATTGCAAGTTACTGGGTAATCGGCATACGTTTTTCATGGGAAAATGACCATGACTATTGCATACTACAGCATAACCAAGCAGGCATGGATACAGTTAAACCTATGACATCATGCCCAATGGTGATGTAATCAATAAGACTAAGCCTGACAAATGCATGTGAGGCTCCGAATTACTGGTTTTAAATAGATATTCAGTCACAACCTCAGTAACTTGAGTGTAACTTTGTTTTTATGCAACAGAGAAATCAGTCTAGAGTGTGTTTCTTATTTTTCTTATTTATAATTAACTCTCCGCTGACTATTACAGCATGACTTTTCCAACCTACTGTCTCTCCTTAACATTCCCCTAGTGGTTGCAATTGAAATCAGTTTTAGACAAATTATCAGTTATTTAAGCATTATTTATTCAGAAAATCTCATTAAAATCGGGGGTGTTGCACAAGAGGCTAACAACAAATAACATATACACAATATCTGAATAAGAATATTAGTTAATTTGAAAAAAGAAACATTGCACACAAAAACGAACATAGCCACACTAATAAAAAAAAATAAAAACATCATTAGAAATATAAACTAATTATTTGTTACAATATCTTCTAACTTTTAAGCTCTGTTGCAGTTGTTCAGTAGTAAAGTGCAAAGTCTTATTAGTTTAAAAGCTCTTTTGCCCTGTATTGTCTCTGGTTGCTCCTGATAATGAAACAAGGGGGCCGCATTTTCTAGATTTCTGAATACGGCTGTTATGACAGTGATTCTGCAGCACTGTAATACTTTGATACCGTCATCTGCTAGTGAGCAATGCATTCCCAGCAGCAGATGACTTATCTAATGCCATAACCTTGTTTCTGTTGCGTCATCTTCTGAAATATCACTACGCTATCATCGGCCTCCTGTAGATAAATGAGTCAAAAGTTATGTGTGTGATTTTTATTTGCACATTTGTAGTGTGTTATGGGTTCAGAATATAGTCATCGCAGCAGGCAGAATGACCCTCTCTGTGCCTGTTTTGTTTTTCTTTTTTGTTGTTTGTGTGTGTATTTTCTTTGTTAGATTCTGTGTCAGCCCATCCTTATCAAACCACCACACCGAATTCAAGCTATTGCTGAATGTGAATAAGTAAAAGTGTTAGTATTGTGTGAGTACATTCTGTCAGATTAATAAGGACATGTATTCTCTTTAGTGTTTGCATCTGCAAGCACAACCCTATAAAACAGAAAATGTTGGCTGCACTTGGATTGGATATTAAATAATAATAAAACTAAGAATAAAACTAAATTAGATTAAGGTTGCTAGTTGGCAGTCTATTTCTGGTTTATTAGGATAACTTCTTTTTGCGATTAATGCACATAAATATTCTAACCATAGCAATGCAACTGCAGGCTGTGCAGACACCCTGAAATCAGTCTCCCTCTGCTTTTTAAAATCCATTAAACAGCTTTCATAGAAATACTGCTGCCTTGACTTAAGTGTGATACAGGTCCTGTTCAACATGATGTATTATATTAGTCAGTGTGTCTCTGCAAGCTGTGGGAAGAGATCCTATTTTAGAAAAAAAAACCAAAAACAGCAGAAGCCTCTAATGTGTGAAAAGATGCATTAGAAAGACAGTAGTAGCTTCTTATCATGGCAAAAACATAATTGGATTTAGAGACTTTTGGGGGGCATTTTTTCCTTGATGTATTTTAGAAAAGACATCCAACAAGTGATTAGAGGGAGGGGGTGACATAGAACAGGAGTCCTCAGCTGGAACAAACTCCAGACTTTGTGATTGCATGAAAGGTCTTAAACTAACAGTCACAACAAGGCCCCAGGTTTCCTACACAGAATGGAAAAGTATAGAATTTGATTTTAGTAATTTCCAGACCTGGATAAGTATAAAAAAAAGGCAAAGAAAGTATGGAAAAACAGTCATGTTTCTTGGCTATTGCCCTCATTCTTTTTCTTACAATATAAAATTCAGAACTGCTAAAAATAACTGATAAAACACACAGAGTGCTTTTTATGGCATTTTTGGAGCAGGCAGCCAGCACAGCCAAAATGCTTTCCACTGTATGAGAGAAAGAGCAGGCCAGAGCGAGCTGAAGGTCATCAAAAACAAGGCAAGAAGCATGCCCTGCGACTGAATGTACACTCCTAAGAGCTGCCTCTATACCTGTACATTACAGCCTGCAAAACACCTCTTACAACCAAATCAGGACACCCAAGCCCATATTTGTTTAAAAGAAAATGCGGCAATATTTTTGAATTACATAAATACAGAATCACAAATAACTAAATTTTAGCTTGTTTGAACAGTTACGAATTTTGAAGTGTTGTAGTAAACAGCAAGGTAATTGGAAAATCTTTTCTGTGTAAGGAAACCTTTATGGCTGTGTTTATCGTCACTGTGAATAAACAACGCTGCACAGATGTTGTGAAAATGACATCACTGTACAATGCATAACTTTCTTCAACTCAACTCGACTTGAACTCCAGTACTTATTCATAAAAGAGACTGAAAATAGGTTGGAAAATAATTTGAATATAGGTAGCACTAGTTTGGGCAGAGTAATTGACAGTGGAACATTATCTAACTTTTTGCACAGGATTGTGGACTGAATTTGGGGTTAATAATAATAATACCTTGGACTTATATAGTGCTTTTCTGGATACTCAAACAGGCTTTACCAAATAAAGAAATAATAATAATAATTCATAAGGGTTAATGCAAGTTTTCTTAGGACTGGCTATTTGTACTTAAACATCAAATACAGTCTGAAAAATCTGTAAAAATCTGGAACTTTGAGTGTGAAAAAGTATCGAAAGTTAAGCAAAATGTGTACGAAACCTGGATCCCAGGGTTTAGACTTAAAAACATAAACTTATTCACCAACATACACCGTGCAATCATGCAGACAGACAGATACATCTGACACAGTTCTTTCTCAACCTTTCATCCCTGTGGTTTCAGAATAACACAGTTGTTCAATATAGTCCTCTAAATGACTGTTATTATGACAGTAGAGGTTGTTATCCAAGTACAGTATGATCACAGCATTTTGAGTTCACTGTGCTGTACTTCACATTTCACTGAGACTGTCTAGACATAATTTTATTTTGTCATCACATTTACATTAGTTGCTAATGGTTAATTAATGCAACCTTGACTTGATGAATTTGTATTTGACACTTGCAAATCAATACATTTAAAACTCAATCTGGTTAACATATCAACATTACATCATGATAATTAAATATAAAGAAATAAATTATTTTGTACTGTATTGTACCATGTCACATAATGCCCTAAAGTAGATGTTTCACATTGAACTTTTCAAGGATCTCCCAGACTTTTTTTAGGGTCTTACCAGCATCTTTTATGCTTTAGAGATAAAGCTGAAATGCAGAATGAGGAATTGAAAAAAACAGCATCACAGAAAGTCACTTAAAGGTCACATGCAAGGAGAAGATTCAGATTGTTTTGCTGCCTGCATTCACATTTTCCTCACAGATGTAGATGCAGTTAGGCCACCTGAAAGAAATGCTTATTTACTTTGTTGACTCTATCAACCTTATACCAATAAAGTATCGAGGCCCAATTTGCTAAGCTCCCTTCACAATATGTCAGCTAAGAGCCACTGTTTAAATCTCGTTTTCTGCCTCCCTGCCTCAGCTCCCTCCCTCGCCCGAATGTAATTAAGCTGTAAATCTCCCATGTAATACTCTTCGTTTCACACCTATACTTAGCCAGATTTATGCTCTCTTGTTACTGAAGCAGCACATAATTAATAGATATGATGTGCATGGAAACTTGCAATTAAAATATCCTGTACTGTCGTCTAGCTAACACACTTTTATTATCAGATTATGGGAACCCCAGCCTCTGAGGGCCGTAAGCACACATCAGTGACACTGAATGCATGTACGTCCTGAGGCTCAGTTTGTTTTTGTTTGATGTAACAATTATTTTCTCTGCCTATAGCCTAAATAGATGTCACACATTGCATTTTTGCATTTTTTATGAAACAGTTTACTGATATGTGTGACAGAATTTATCAGATCTACTGTATATTTGAAGATGTGTACATGAAAAAGGGAAACAGGTTAAGGGATTTTTTTAATTATGCAACTGGGACAAGTGTACAGGTTTACTTACAAAAAAGTATCCTTTTCGTTTCCCTGTATAACCCACGTTTATTTTATACAGCAATGAAAAGATGTTAAGAGTCACATTTAAGTGAAGAAAAAAAACTATATTAGACTCGTAAAACTGACCTTTGGAGATTTTTTTTAATAAAGACACAAAAGCAGAAAGCAGCAAATGTACAAATTGAATTTTGCTTTTGGAAAAGGAATACAGATATATGATATATACAATATATATATATACTGTCAAGGTAAAGGGCAGAAAGGACATCTTTCCACTTCCATCAAGCCATTTCTTTATAACACTTATGACAGCTAACCTTATTATTTTGATTTGTGGCATGGGAACCAGCTTTTTGGGTTGTGGTCAATATTCCTACAGTCAGAAAATTAAAAGACGAAGCTAAAGCCTTGTTTCCACCAGGCTGTCTGGTTCAGCTCAGTGTAGTTTGTTACATATTTGAACACTGTTTTCAGTTTCCATTGTCAAAAGTGCGGATATACTAGTATGACTTTTTTTTTCTGTTGCCCCTCTGTTAGGGTAGTGAGCAAACATATCAAATACTAAAGGGTGGAGCTACAAACACTGAAGTCTTTTGATTAGTCAATAGAGAATCTTAACAAGGACTCAATGGACAAACTTTTTATATTATTCCATCAATTGTGACAGAGATTGTAAACACTCCAGTCTTTTGTTTTTTGTCTTGTAAATGTTGGCACACCACCTTGTTCCATGCACAGTTAGCGAGGTGCAGATATCCCTATGCTTTACCGATGAAGAGGAAATACAGGGAGAGCTGGATGGAGTCACTATTAGGCCACTAATGGGTAATGACCCCACTGTTTGTAGTGGAAACCCAAATCAATTCTATAGTACATGTACATACTGGTTACATAAAGTTCTAAGGGTAATATACAGGTGTAAGCATGACTTTGTGCCACTTTTAAACAATAATAACATTTATCTCTTGTTCCTTTAAAGCTCTGAATACTTGTGGTATTTTTGTTAAGCATCAAGTATTCATGATAAATGCCAAAGCAAGGAAAACTTTTTAAAATGTTATTTACTAAGAAACTAACCCTAAAAAAGTCTGCTAATGCACTTAATTAGGATTGTGTAGGTGTGATTTGGTCAGAACAGAAGTGACAGTTACAAAACATCCCTAATTTTGACTCAAAGGTTGTTAAATTCTGCTTGGTGCACAGATGTGCGTAAAGTCACCGTTTTTCCAGCTATGTCCTCTCCACTTCAAACCATTGAGACACTAGATGAAGCGATACATCTGCCATGTAAAATAACCAAAACATTTTTTACTTCGGCAAAAAAAGTGCATTCATTATTACTAATAGTTACAATACTGTTTAAGATAACTATAGGCTGGCTCTGTTACTGGTAAGTGTTTAGTTGTTAGTGACTAGTTATGTAAACATTTAAATCAGAGACACATTTAATACATTAGTTTCTAAAGAGAAACTGCCACATGGTTATAACTAATATTGAAGGAACATATCTGCTTTTGTGTGGAAAAAAAAACAAAACAAAACAAAACACACATTTACAAAGGCCTGTTGCTGTGCACCTCCTGCTCTCTCACTTGGTAGCGCACACAAAAACACACGCTCGTGCTCTTTCACATGTGGTTTTAATAGCAGCTATTTTGCTCCAAGAGGATAACAATAGAGCCTTGCAAAGCACGCTGTATTAATTATGTGAGAAGGAAACAATCTTTCTCTCACACTTTTTTTTAAGCTCAATTAACAGCTTCTGCATTTCACACACATTGTGCCATTACTGCAGATGTACTTATGTGTGCACTTGTGTATGTGTGTATTTCCCTGCCATGCTTGTGTGTGTGGGGCTGGGTTCATGTGTGTGTTTACCCATGCCTGTCTGGTGTGCGTGTGTGTGTATGCGTGCGTGCCTGTGTGTGTATATCAGAGTCGTCAGCTGGAGTCGGAGACGGGGACGACGGAGGAGCACAGTCTGAACAAGGAGGCCAGAAAATGGGCAACCAGAGTGGCCAGAGAACACAAGAACATCATACATTACAAGAGAGTAAGATGGACACACATGCTTACATTTGTCAACAATTTTAGAAATAGATCATCTGTTTTATAAGACACACACACACACACACACACACACACACACACACACACACACACACACTCTATTTCCAATCAAGTTATGTGTCTGTGTGTGTTTTTTCAGTGTCTGGAGGAGTGTGAGAGCCACGGCCTTCCCCCCACAGAGCAGGGGAGACTAGATCTTGAGTTGAAGATAGAGGACACCAAAGAAAACATTCGTAAAGCTGAGGTATGTGACTCACATTGACAACATTTTTGATCACACAGAGGAGAAATATTTCCTTTGCACTATTGCATCAGTGTCAGCTTTCTGTGTGAAGTTTGCATGTTCACCCAATGTTGTTGTCCAGGTGCGCTGTGGAGAAATGATGGATAGATGTTTTCCCTCTCTCTCTGGAATTAAAGATGAATTATTCTTCTCTAACAAATTTTCTCAAACCTAGTTTACCAAAGTTGCCAGTGGGCAATATGTTACCTCAGTCCCCCCATCAGGAGGACCTTGTGTCTTTGACACTTGCACTACTGTTCAAAGCAAATGAAAAGATACTGAACTTGCACCGAATTGTGACTCTTAAAACCGTGGCATAAACTGCATTGTGTCTTGTGTGTACTGTTACACTTCTTATATTTATAAGTAAGATGGAGTAGTTGGCCATTACAAACAACAAACGGTGTGTTCAAGGGGGAAAAAAAGAAGTGTGTCTTTGTAGGAAATTGATCATATTCTATTTTCCCCTAAAATATATACTGTAAAATCTGTGGTACTCATTGACACAAGAGTAGTAAATGTTGCATATTGTCGCTGACTCACTTCCCGTTGTAACATCAGTGCAGCATTACAAACAACCCCTTTGTTTCAGTGACAGCATCAAATTCAGCCTCGTCCTATTTTTCCTCTGCACCCAGTGTTTGGGCTGAGTGACTAATTATTTGTTAAATATTTTAAATACAAACAGTGGCAGTTGGCATTTCAATCTGCCCATCTGTGCAGCTGACGTGGCAGGGTGCAATTACCAAACATGGGCCAGGAGCGATCAATACACCTTTCACATTGCAGGAGATGTCAAATTATTTAAGTAATTCGACCATTGCTGTTCAAGGAGCCCAGTAATCCCAGGGTTTTGCTGTATTCTGTTCAGACGTAGAGGTTGAAACACACTTTTAAGCAGTTACATCTGTCTCAATAATCGCACTTTGACAGTTCACTGATCTGGCAGGATCACAACTATAAAAATAGTTATAGTTATGTTATCAGATTCTATGATTGCCATTTGTCCTATATTTCTTACTCTTTTAGCTTCAACTCCTGTCTTTCCCTCCTCATCTGCCTCTCTCATCCTGTGTTCTCTTTTTTCCTTTTGCACCCCTCAGCCTTTCCACTTGCAGAGATATGCATCATTTATGTATTGATTTTCACAGATTCAACCTGTCACAGTATGACTGAGATAACTGCACCCTCTGTCATCCCTCTTTGGTTGATTCTGTCTTTGTTCTCCTTAAGTCTCTATAGCTTTTGGCTTTTTATGTCTATTCTTCAATTGCATTCTCTTGCTTCACTTTGCTCATTCTCTCCCTAATACTGCCGCTTTACTCCATAAGACCTTTCTAATCACGCTTTCACATATCTGGCACCCTCTGCTGTCAGGTTTGGTCAAACAGCAGTTCTCCTCTGGCATTGCCTCTCTGTGTGATCAATATTTCACCATACTTTCTGTTTTACCCTTTTGCAAATTATTGGTCAGGCAAATCTCTTACAGAAGTATTTTTACTGCTTATATTGATATATAGATATACTTCCTTTTTGGTTGCTTTTTAGTCTACTTTACACTGCAAAAATATGTTCGCAACATCATCAGTATCTTGTGATCTCACTTTCCACAAAAGGAGTCTTTTTTATCACAAAGTGCAAACATGCGACCACACCGCCTTTTTCTCTACCCCACCCTCTTTTTCTCCTCCTCTCTGTTCTTGTGTCTTGCTCACACTGTCTGTCTGCTATTCTTTGCTCTTCCAGGCCAGCATTACCTTGAGCAAGATGATGCATATTTTATGAGCTCATTTGGTACAAATGGCTTCATCACAGAGCTCTTATCACAGAATTATAAAGGGAGTGAAAGCAGCACTAAAGACATTATCCAGGTTTGATTACAGCATTATCTGGATAATGATTACGTCATTCCTTCCCATCACATCAAGTCACGCCTTCATCCCATCAAGCATGTCGCTTTGACCACTTTACTGTAACATCTTATTAGTGAGAAAATTAAACAATGCCTATATTTAGGATGGAGATATATACATATATACACAGTTTGTGAATTGAAATATATTTTTGAGACATCTGTGCTCAGTGGAGAAATGTATGGTGTTGCTTGGTAATTATCCAGCTTTTACTTTGTTGTCTTTATTAGCTAAAATCTCATTGGTGTTTCAGAAGCAGCATGTCTGACATGCCATTAAGAAAGACTGATAGCATACTTGTCCTAGCTGCCTTTCCTCATTAACTGATTTTTAATAAATTGCCTACTTTGCTTGTGACAAAATCTCAAACACTTTGACGGCCAGCTGAGTTCCAAAATCAATGTTTATAGACAATGCACTGTCTGTGCCAAAGATGTGAGCATTTACCACATGTTAAATTGTGGGTGAATCCATGAGGAAGATACAGTGTTTAGGGTTGTTCCAGATGCAGTTTTATTTATAGTTTTTATTAATTGTCTTGTCCCAAAAATGTTTTAACCAAGATATTTTGTGAAAAAGATGATGCAGAAAACACAAATATGAATGTCCTGAGTCATGTACATCCTCTAAGAGCTTAGAGACCTATTATTTGTTTAGTTAATATGTTAAAGAGAGTCTGTAGCCTTTATGGACATAAAAAGACATTATTATAGGTTGGACTGAGTAAGTTTTATATCAATATGCAGGAAAAGTTAAGTGGAATTTAAATTCTTGTGATATGGTCACAGAGGACTTTATAAAAATAAGTAGCACAGACCCTTACTTCAAATATCTCCCCTGTCATAATAAATCAAAATACAAATTAAGGGATCCCCAAAAATCACAAATACATAAAGTTACTCTTACCTGTAGTGCTGTTTAGAAATCTAGATTGTTTTGGTGTGGTGTGTTGGAGATACCAGCCAAAGCCATGTGTGCCTTCAACTGAATATAATGGAACGAGATGGCGCTCAACTAGTGGTGCTCAGAGTGCTATAAATTTTGCACCACTGAGCCAGATGACTTTACAGCGAAGGAGGACACCATTAATGTTGCAGTTGGCGGGTGTAGTTCGGTAGAAAGAAAAAAGTTCCTACATGAAACTGCTCACAACATGGTCTATGGATTATATTGAGTAATCAGGTCATAATTTCTGGAAAGAGAGATTGCTATTGAGTTTTTCAAATGTTCTATTTTACCACAAGCCAGAATGCCATGTAGTTTCATTATATTAAAGGTAAGGCAGACATTTCTATCGCCGGTGTCTCCAACACTCAGCAATTTACACCAAAACAATGTAGGTTGATAAATAGCTCTACAGGTAAAAGGAAAATTTTGTACTTTTATTTTTGGGTGAACCTTCCCTTTGAGGAAGAAGAACAAGGAAAGTTGAAGAACTAAATCAGTGTAAATGTTTTATGCCTTTGAATCTATCCTGCAGTGTTCAACACTACGCTCCTCAATCTTTAGAAGCATCCTCTTTTTCTCGCCTCTGTTTGAATGGAATCAATACGCACTGATAGAAAGAGTAGAATTATGTCTTCTCTGCTCTCTACAAGCCTCTGATTTTATGGCCTCTGGCTGAGTACTTGATAAAAGACTGAATGCTGAAACTAGAGACTGTGCATGCATTTTCCTGAAATCACCTGAATGGTTATTACTCTAACACAATTTGTCAGCATTAGTAAGTGATTCGTGCTGTAATAAAAGTCAAGTGAAAACTTTCAGAACATAAAATTTTATGTATTTCATATTCTTATATATATATTATATATGATGACAGCGGGCCCCAGGCAAGGCTTATGTACTCTAGCACAGCTCTAGTTATTAATAGAACATGCTTCAGAGAGGAAGGAAAATCAAGAGGAGATAAAAGGTATTCGAATAAAGTGATACACATGATATTTGAAGTACATGAAATCTGTACTGCATATCCAACAGGTATACACCTATCAGCCTAAACATTAAAACCACTAACTGGTGAAGTGAATAACAGCAATCAATGTTCTGTATGGAAATCTCGGGTCCTGGCATACATTCGGATGTCTCTTGTCACTCCCCAGTGGCAGTGGTGCCCACAGCAGGACAATGCATCACGCCACACCGCAAAAACTGTCCAGAATAGTCTGAGAAACATGACAAAGAGCTTGACATATCGACCTGGCCTCCGAATTCCCCACATCCCAAACCGATCGAGCCTTTGTGGGATGTGCTGGTATCCTGATGGAAACCCCAGATCCAAAGTTGATCCTCCTTGGACTCCTCAGGCTTGGCCATGATCTGTCAAGGCATGGACACCTTTTGGGGTTGACCTGTGGTGTCTGGCTCCAGGGCGTTAGCAGCAGATCCTTTGACTCATGTCAGTTGTGAGGTAGTGTACCAGCACGTTCCACGGATGCTTGATCAATTGGGATCTAGGGAATTTGGAGGCCAGGACTCTTTGTCATTTTCCTTGGGCTATTCCTGAGTAGTTGTTACAATATGGCATGGTGCATTGACCTGCTAGGGCGGCACGGTGGCGTTGTGGTTAGCACCGCTAGCACAGCAAGAGGGTCCCTGGTTCAAAACCCGGTTGGAACGGGGTTCGGTTCGTGGGCGGTGACCCTTCTGTGCGGAGTTTGCATGTTCTCCCCGTGTCTGCGTGGGTTCTGTCTGGGGTCTCCGGCTTCCTCCCACGGTCCAAAGACATGCAGCTCAGGTTGATTGGTGACTCTAAATTGCCCTTAGGTGTGACTGTGTGCGTGTATGGTTGTCTGTCTATATGTGTCGGCCCTGCGATAGTCTGGCGACCTGTCCAGGGTGTACCCCGCCTTCCGCCCGATGACAGCTCGGATTGGCTCCAGCCCCCGCGACCCTTACGAGGACAAGCAGTTACAGAAAATGACTGACTGACTGACTGGCATTGTCCTGCTCAGCGGGCCAATGCCAATGGTCTGCAATGTTGTTTGGTACGGTGGATCCATGGTTTCCCAGCAAAACAATACATTGTAACGTAATGATGTAATGATGATCGATGTATAATATAACGGAAATTAAGGACCTTCAAGATCTCTTTGAAGTCATACAGATTTTTTTTAAAATACTTCTCAAACCGACCTGTGCATTAAAGCTTTCCACCTAGTGGCAAATGCAAAAATAGTTTCTTCTAACTTTTATATTTGAGTCTTGCAGGTTTGTTTTTGTCTTTCCTATATCATATCAAACTTTAAAACCAAGCAGAAGTTCCATCTGAAATTCCCCACGTTGATAGTCGACAATTATTGGCCTCATCTCTGCTGTTTTTCTCTTTCTAAGGAGTTCTTAGAGGATGAGAGAGCAAGACAAGTGCCTGTCTCCATACTAATGAGCTGTTGAAGGCTGTTCTCAAACTGGCTTCACCAGACAATCTGGCCTCATTAACACGTGGCATCCAAACGCTTCAGACAGCAGATGCGTTAAGACAGAGACAACATTGCACACCCAGCACAAGCAAACAAAACTAATAGGGATTGGAAAATTGATTGGGAGTATCTGCTCAGAATGCACGCACAATTTAATTTGCATTAGTATATTAATAACTTTGGTATAAAGACAGCATGGACAGTCACTGGGGCATGTAGTATATTTTTGGTCATAGAAACACATTGCACATACTGTGTCTATCAAAACAAAATATCATTTAGTTCCCTAACTGTGTAGCTTCAACGTTGTTGTTTTAAATGGATCTCATGTGTCGTCGCTTTACTCCACAAGTTCAGCTGTTGTCATATTATGAGCTTTGCAGCACTAAAATTCTTAATATTTTACATCTGCTTCCATATGAGTTATTGTTTCCAAAAAAAGTGGACCCAAAAGTTTTCCTCCTGCAAACATTTTGCCTGTCTGTATCTCCATCCATATTTCTGTCTATTTTATTTATTAGAGCTGCCCAGCTGGACTGTCTGTCGGTCTGTCCGAGGTTGCACATTGATCTATATTCACACCGCCACCGCTGCTTATTCTGTTGACCACTGCTGCACAGATGGCCGAACATGTTTCGGCCATTTTTTTTTCCACTTTTCTCCTCTTTATTCTGGTATGTTTATGTTCCAATGGCGGCCTTTAGTATTTGTTGGGTGCTGCTAATGGAAAGAAAAAAATGGTGGCACTTCAGGGGCTCAGGTCTATTGATCAAAGCCGGGAAGTCTGTCTCTCGGCAGTGTGTGCCTGTCTGTCTCTCTGACTGTACATCTCTGTGGGAGGGAGCTATCAGCTATCAGTCTGCTCTGTCAGCATCAGTGAGAAACGAAAGACAGGGGAAATGAAAGAGGAAATTGATGGAAACGGTGAGAGACAGCCGAAAAAAACAGAAAGGAGACGAAAGACAGTTGAGGCGGCGAGACAGAATGATATAAATTTCAGGGGCTTCCCTTCTGATGCTTATAGCCTGATTGTATTTTCTCATTAGGAAAGAATACAGCACATGCCCAGTGTTCACAGCTCATTATAGTATGTACAAGTTTTGATGAGTTGCCATTTAAGAGACTACACGACACATTTTTGGAGTGCAAACCCAGTTCACATCCTCTCTCTCTCACTGTACTGCCAAAAAAAAAAAAAGATTATTGTAACATTTGCTCTGTTATACAGGGTCCCCTGAGGTCTTTTTTTCTTGCATGGTTAAAAAACCATTTACATGTGTGTAAAAATGGTTCGAATCTTGGTGCTTACTGTATACATTTAGTGTATATTAAAATGTACTGTAAAATGAACAAGAGTATGGGTAGTGTTAACGCATAATATGTCTGAGATCAAAGATTTTTAGTTTTACTTTTTTGATTTTTAGTATCAATTTGTCATTTTGTTTGTCATGTCTGTGGTGTTTTTTATGGATCCAAGAACGAGTAGCTGATGCCGTGCGTCAGCTTATAGGGATCCTCATAAAATCATTAAAGTGATGTTTGCGAACAGTTTTTGATGTTGTTGCCTCGTTTGGCAAAAACATTGCACCTTTTCATTAGTGCCCAGTTTTCTGTCTCTGGGAAAGAGGTTGCCACTGCTGAATAAATATAAAGCAGCTTGTCTGACACATCATCAACCTGGAGAACAAATTGACTGCAACTATTGTAGTTCCAGTAATGAGGCTGACTAATACCTGCTTTCATGTGTTCAGTGTAAGGAGCCTGCTGGCACTTTTGATCCACAATGAGACATTTTAGGCTTACGCCTCTTTGATTTTAAGGTCCAGTGTGTATGATTTAGGGGCATCTGTATGCAGAAATGGTATATAACATTCACAACTATGTTTTCATTAGTTTATAATCACCTTAAATAAGAATTGTTGAGTTTTGGTTATCTTACAATGGGCCATTTATACCTACATATGGACCAGGTCCTGTTTTACAAAGTGTTTTTTCTTCAGTAGCCCATAATGGACGAATCAGAATAGGGCCATTTGCATTTTAGCATCAGTAACTGTAGTTCTCTCATGTGCCTGGCTCAAGGGAGAAGTTACAGTTTGCCACTTAATCCTGCACTAGACCTTTAAATAAAATGGTCGTAAAAGTTTTAAAAAATGTGATTTTCCTTTGAAGACTAATGCCAGAAAAACTGTGTAGGCCAGTTATATATTTTTGATAAGTTTTTAACATTTCTAACCTCTTTTCTCTCCAAAGACAATAAAGTTAAAAGCGGAGGCTCGGTTGGACCTTCTGCGGCAAGTTGGGGTTGCTGTGGATACCTGGCTAAAGAGCGCCATGAACCAGGTGTGTTTTGTCTCTGAATGTTTGAGAATATGTGTGCCTTTACTGTATATACTGTCCGTGTGTGTGTGTGTGTGTGTGTGTGTGTGTGTGTGTGTGTGCGTGTGTGTGTGTGTGTGTGTGTGTGAATGTAAGTCTCTCCTCTTTGCCTGACTGGTTTAATGTTGGCAAGTGTGAAACTGTGTGAATTGTGTTTGTGAGTGCATTCATACATACAGCCGTTGGAGTGAGTGTGCATTAATATCCTTTCACACATTAATTCCAATTTGTGCAGTGCAGTATGTGTGTGTGGGTGTGTGCCTGTTTGCAATATGTGTATAACCCCCTCACCCCCCTCCCCCATCCCCGACTCTCTCTGTGCATGCTGTAGGTGATGGAGGAGCTGGAGAATGAACGTTGGGCCAGCTACACTTCCCACGATCCCTCACTGTCGGTGAGACACCTCCCCTCACTGTGCGTGTGCTGCCACTTTCTCACCAAGCCAGACACACTTCAGAAAGTTTATTAATGAAATCTGAAAACATTGGAGAAAAATAATGGCTGACAAAACTGTCATAAAACTGACATAAATCCTGTGCCAATTCATAAATACATACAGGACATGCAAACTTGATTTTATCAGCAATTTTCAAAGTTGCAGCAGTTCTTTGACTTGGCTGGAAAGTGCAAACTCACACCTATAAATCAGAATAAGAAGCCTTTTCACCACAAAACATAATGATTTGTGCTGCATGCATGGTGGCCTCCTTTATCCACTTAAAGACCATCGACTCGTGTCACTGTATGTTCATCGTATGTCTATTATTGGCTCGTCTTGACAGTTTTTCTCTTTGCGCTGAATAAACGCTGCACTCAATTCAGCACATTCAAAAGTGTCATTTTGAACTCCAAGGCACTGACTCATCATAATCATAGACTTTTCATTCTTTATGATATCATTATAAGTGAAAACCACCCAGCTAGAATCGTTCTCCTGACAAATCACTTCCTGAATGATGTAAATTGCAAGATAATTGACCTCGGCCCTGCTGCCTAATCATCCGTCACGCCAGTTACAGCCTCTTAAAACGCTCTACTTCTCCATTAGAATACTGATGTAGTCTTCACACAACTGGCGGTTTTTACTTCATGACCCCTTGCTTTTATGGCAAGTTACTCTTTGCATGTCGGGGGAAGGAGGTAGACACCTACCCTATACAGCATTCTGCCATAAACAAATAGTTTGACATTTTGGGGAAAACCCTCATACCCCTCTTTCTTTGTGAGAGTTTGATGAGAAGATTGATAACACTCTTGTGTCTGTACGCTAAATGCTCAGCTAGAGCTTGGAACCACTTCAAAAACCGGAAACAGTGGGACAAAGCTAGCCTTGCTTTGTTCAAATGTTAAAGAAAATCAGTTACCCACACCTCCTAAGCAGTAATGTTGTATATGCATTTAACCAGTGGTGAAGTATTCAATTATTTCACTTAAATAAAGGTAGCATTATCATCCTGTTAAGATACTCTTGTAAAGTCTTTAAAAGTCTTGCATTCAAAATTCTATTTACTTGTTTAAGATTTAGGGGGATTTAGTGACATCCATTAGCGGGGATTGCAAATTACAACCTGCTTAAACTTCTCCCGGTCAGAACTCCTTTAATGTTCTTTGTTGAGGTGGTTTTTAATCAGGAGCCGATTGATTTGTAGAAGTCTCTTCCTCTCCAGAACAAATGGACCAGGTGATTAAGCCAATAAAAACACAGAATTAGGCAGTTTCACGTCACAAATCAGTGTTTTTCTGACTCTGTGTGGCACATGACAGACAGGCCACTAGCTCAGCACCTGCAAATGTGTGCTCATCTTTCTTCAATAACTTAATGTGTTTTCAATTAAAATTCAGTGCTTTTACAACATTGCTTGTTGTAAAGCTGCTGCTAAAAACAGTAGCCAACGTGAAAATGCAAATGTAGCCATGTAGCCATGTAGATGTAAATAACTTATTCTAAGGTAACAAAAACACAACAATTATTTTCAAATGAACATACACTAAAGAAAACATAATCAATATTATATTCATTTTTTTTCAAGTGCTCAATAATAATATCTATATATTATAATATTTTTAAGATTTGTAACAGTAACAGTTTTTAATATTAAGTTGTTTAGTAAATGTTGGGTAGTTATTCCTCAAGAATGTTTAATTTAAACTTTTCTGTGTACATTCTTAGTTGCATAAAGCTGCATAAAAGGTATTCAAGTAGAGTACAAATTTCTCAAAATTGTGCCTAAGTACATTACTTGAGTAAATGTACTTTGTTACTTTTCACCTCATGCACCTCCTTATGTGTTATTATAAGTGAGTTGTAGAGGTGCTAGTGGGTAGATTTCGTTACTTTGTGGCAGAGCCAGGCTAGCTATTCTCTGCTGTTTCCAGTCTTTATGCTAAGCTAACATTAGAGTGGTGCGGATCTTCTCATTTAACTCTTGGCAAGAGAGTGAATAAGTGCATTTCCCAAAATCTCAAACCATTCCTTTTAAATTAGATTTAAAGTCACTGCTTTTCCCAGATTAGACGGTCATCCAATGAATATTAATGTGTTAAACTTAATGTAGCGTTTAATTATTTACAATCAATATCAATACTGCAGCCATGATGTTTTTTCATGGTGTGTGTGTGTGTGTGTGTGTACATGTGAGTTATGGTTATTTCTTTACATTTATGTTTGTGCATTTGTGTGTGCCTTTATGTCTCTCCATTGGGTATACGTGAGGAGAGGAGAGTGTACATCCATGGTTAAGAGTGTGATCCTACGCAAGACTTTGTGACAGAGATGTGTGTATGTGTCAACAGGACTATGCACAGTCAGTCTGCTCCAACGGAGGCACTTGACATTCTGCTCACATGATATTGCAGCGTGCAGCTAACACCAGAGAGAGAGAGAGAAAGAGAGAGAGATACTGAGTGTGAGAAAGTGAGAGAAAGTCTTGGGAATGAGGGCAATCTAGGAGGGAATAAATGGAGGGGAGGGAGAGACACTTAAAGAAGGGGAGAGAGTGAACTGAGAAAAAGAAGAGGTGGTGTGATGAGGAGGAGAGAGTGATGGGGAGAGGTGTGGAGGGAGTGGTGTCAGAGTGATAATGCTGAAGTAAAAATGGATGCCGAGGTTAGAGAGACAGTGAAAAACATTGAAAGACATTGTGGAAAACAGAAGACAAGATAAAAGAGCAAACTGTAAGGCCACTGTAAAAATAACGGCATATTTGGACAGACAAGATAGTGACCAAAACAAAGAACAGCGTTTTGACATTTCTAAATTCTTAATTATCTGTAAGTAGTTATGTTGTATTGAGGCTTAGACACAACAAACTGACATCAAGAATTAGTGGCATTGAAGGTTGACTACTCATGTGTCACCTTTGTCTCGGCCAGAAAGGTGCGCCGAACACGTTGCAAAGACTGCAGCCAACTGCCAACTAGCACATATTGTCTGCGCCGGCGTGTGAGGAAATAACTCTCCATACCTGCAGGCAGAGGTAGTCTGTGTTCAACATTCAAAAAGAGGAACCAGAAGATCATCAGGAGGGATTAAAGATGCTAGATAGCCAGTTCACACATTGACAACACAACCCGATGTTGAAAGAACAGTTATATTAACCATGCGTCAGTGAACAACAACACAAACCATTATGAATCATTTCTAATAAAGAGCTAAATGGTGGGAAAAAAATACCCTTTCTCTATATGAAGAGTTTGTGTTGATCTCACGCCGTCTTGACTTTAGCTATTTGTTTGCTTTACTTATTTCTGTTTCTCTTTCGTGCACTGAGTTGAATTGCCAATCATAGTGATTTCACTCACTGACGGGCTCTGCCATTTTTGACACTGATACACCATGCTGAATCGGACGAAAAAAAGCTAACGGCGGCTGTCTAGTGCGATGGTGCGGAATTTGCTGCAAAAACTTGGGTGACCGATAGCCCAACAATGACCGACAGTTCACTGTCAGCTTGGTATGTCAGAGCCCTATTGTGAATTTTTAAAAACTTTTATTCATTGGGCTTATTAGCTGTAACCTCTGCAACCTGCCAGCTCTGTCGTTTGCTTGGGTAAAAGGACTTGCACCTGTATAGCCCCTTTCTAGTCTTCCAACCACTCAAAGCAAGTTTATAGTGACAATGACATTGACATTGGTGTATAACAAAAAGGGCCATAACTTCTAAATGGATTCACAGACTTGCACACACACGCCACTTTGCCACATCTCCTTTCATAACTCATGAACTGGTTGTTGTGTGGAGGCATAATTGAATTAGTGACAAAAGTTTGTGAGGTTGTGTGTGTGAGAGAATGCATGAACATGTAGATGCATGTCGTACATGGTCACAGCTATTGGAAATTCATGCTTGTTTTTGAAAGTTTTCTTGATACTTCTCCTTGCACTATTTATAAGATAAATCAGTTGGAGGCTAGTCTTGCTGAAAAGTCCTCCATCTGGCGTGGGTGTCATTAAAGGAACAGACCAGGAGGCACATTGAGTATTCAGGCATTTGACAGCAGTTCAACAGCCTTTGATTTCATTTGGAGTGTACTTGAGCCTTAAGAGACTGACAGTGTCAATGAAAAAAGGATTATAATAACAAGGTGGAACAAGGGAAATGAAGAGAGAGACAGAGATGGAGAGAAAACAGTTGGAGGGATTGTAACAGTAGTTTGCTGATTAGATAGAGGTCAAAAAATGACCCATAGTCAAAGAGGGGGAAGGATGGATAGATTGTGAATAATAATCTGCAGAGGAGAGCAAATAAAAACAATGAGAGCGGAGAGCAGGCACTTCCCTCGACCCTTTCCTCATTCCACTCAATTTTATTAATGTGATTATGAAATACTGTGAGCTATGAACCCTCAAGTCCCTCAGGCCACCACTGCCTTCATTACCATATCACTTTCACAGTTATTACCTCCAGGAAACATAAAATCGCCCATTGGTCTGCATCTCAGCTGTGTTGCCAGACACAAACAGATGCATTTTTGGTGATATTTTATTGGGTTATTACTGAAAGATATGCTGGTCATTTTACTTCAAGGATGAAATTGGCCCCGAGGCTGTGCAGTGCACTTTGAAATCAATGCAGTAAAGTGAACAAGTAACAAACTAATCAAACAGCTTTGATTAGAGTTTGTGAATTTTTATCAGGAAACACTATAGGACCACACCTGGAGGTTTTTATTCCCACAGGGAATTGATTCCTAGGTTCAACTCATATACAAAACACACACATTTGCTTTGTTCTGCACCGGTGTAGTTTACTGTGTCAACAGAAATCTGATGACTAAACACAATCACTTGGGAATGGATAAACAGACACAGACACACACACACATACACATACACACACACACACACAAACTCTATTGTTACGAGCAGGTCAGCTCTCTGTGTGTGATGGATCTTTCTACCAGCTTGGTCACATGACCTTCATATAAGCCAGTGAAATTCTCATGAAACAAAAGAGGGAGGTGCTGGTTCATATGAAACATAAGTCTCTCCACACCTGTCTCTAAAAGCTGTAGTACCCGCACTGAGCAGGACAGAGAAACCCAGGCAGGAAACAAAGGTAAGCTTTGCTGTAAATTAAATCGTGACACTAGCACAGAGTGAGTGCAAACACAGAAAGGGGGGGAAACAAGTGAAAGTCTTTGTTTTCCTTTGAAACCTGGATGGTCATAATTTTTCTTGTTCTGTGTTCAGAAGCCTTTTACAAGCACAAAAAAATGGTAAATTTCCAGAAAGCTATATTCATAATTATTATAATCATATATTTAAAATGATCTTAGGAAAAAAAAAAATGGGTCATTTCTTGTTTGTTTTCTACCTTACCTTTTTTTTTTGTTTTTGAATTTTGCTTATTTTCAGGTGATTGTATTCTTGCTTATTTTCGGACCATTTCTACAATGAATCAGACCTGTTTGATTAGGTTTGAAAAGGTTAAATGAACATTGCAACTGAGGAGCTGTAGTGGTAGAGCTGTAGGTACCAGTCAACAGGGGCAGAGAAAGACAAACAACATAACATAACACAAGCCACCTCTCTGGGTGTCTCCACAAAACATCATCGTGGTGTATTTGGACAACGTTTTGCTTACTTACTTGCTTACTTTTTTACTTGCTTTAAAGGTGAATGGTGCTTTTCTTCTTTGTCCTTGTGATTATCAGAGTTTTTGACTTTATCTTGCTTTGTGTTTGTGTGTTAAAGGGCACAGTGGACTTGGAGCGTGAGGAGGGAGAGGAGTGTGAAGAGAACATGGAGGTTTTTGACGACAGCAGCTCCAGTCCTTCGGGAACCCTCCGAAACTACCCGCTAACCTGCAAAGTCCTGTACTCATACAAGGTAAAAATCCAACACACACACACAGCTACCCCTCTGCGGTTACATGGTCACACACATATCAAATGTCTGCAGCTACCTGCTCGACAAAAACACAGTATCACACACAATCGCATGCATCCATTCCATGCACGCACTGAGGCAAGCAAAGGGGAATGTCAGTGCTGCATTTATAAGAAGTGTGAAATGTTGATGAATGTGCCATAAATAAGCAGGATGAGATTTTTAGCATTTCAAAATGAATTATTAATGATGGGCTCATTCAAGTATGGAGTGTTTGTACTGTCTTTGACACTGTTGGTGTTTCTTTCCCTCAGGCCTCTCAGCCAGATGAGTTAACTATTGATGAGCAGGAGATGTTGGAGGTCATTGAGGATGGAGACATGGAGGACTGGGTCAAGGTGCACAAACATACACTCATGTGACATTCACGCAGATCTGCATTACATTATGGTTGGGTGATATGATATATATACCATGCCACCAGAAAAATCCATTGTGTAGAGATTTGCCAGTACCATTTCCACTGCAGGGAGCATTTCGGGGCAGAATTCTGGCATGATTTTGAAATAATAATAAAAGATAATAATAAATATATCTACACAATAATATTTTATGGTGATATGGTATATATATCATATCAATATATATATAAATATAAAATAATATAATAATAAAAAGAAATAATCAAATGTGATGAAGAACAGCAGGATTTTTTAAAAACTATTTCTTAATTGAATTTACAGAACATGAATTTTATCACAATATGTACTGTTACCGTTATATAAAATTACAGTCATATAAAGATTAGAAACAACTTTGCTGTATCAACCACCTCTACATTGTGTTTACAGTTACAACATCAGAAGCGTCAGTGTCTCTGCAGGTCCTGCAGGCCCTTAAAAAGACTTAAATGACATACATTCAGTTTCATGAAGAGTATACATTAAAAGTCATTAAATTGTTATAAATTTGAAATTGTTGAGGTCCTAATAGCCACAAACATTTATCCATTTTCTTTTTGTCAAAATGAATCAAGCTCTTCTGTGTGAAAGTTCACATTTTTGATGTGATAAATCTTTAAACGTACTACTCAACAAAATACGGTCTTTTATTTTATACTTGCACTTACCTGTTGGCAAAATGTAAATTAACCAAATTCACTTTAACAACCATATTCTTTAAGTATCTTTGAGCACCTATAGAAGCAATATATAAGTCCTGTCTATTATTATTATTATTATTATTATTATTATTATTATTATTATTATATTCTTACATAAAATCTACTTCTACACAGTGCAATACATAACTTGCTTAATTTAATAGTAACATGTAATGCTTGAATAAGAAAAAGGTGATTTTTCCAAGAATATGCTTTAATTTTGGTTAAAAATGTTCTTAAAAAGCAATAAATCGTAGTTCTGGTACCTGTAGACAGCCTAAGCATTATCTCATGCGCTCTGTGAGTTGCTTCCTGTGCATTTGCTCCATTTGGTTTCACAGCTTTTCACAGTTTCATAGTTTTCTTCTTCCCTTTCTTCATTGTTTCATTGTTTGTGTGCGTGTATGTGTTTTCCAGGCTCGCAATAAGACAGGTCACGTGGGCTATGTCCCAGAGAAATACCTGCAGTTCCCGACCTCCAACAGTTTGCTGAGCATGCTTCAGTCTCTGGCTACACTTGATGCTCGATCACACACCTCGTCCAACTCCACCGAGCCTGAGCTGCACTCCAGCTGCATCAATGGAGACACAAACAGTAAGTATGCCGATGGTAAATTATTCTTTGAAATAATTTGAGCGCATGCCAGGAGTTCCAGTAAACAAGCTAGTTCCAGTTTTACCAGTGTAAATGAGTTTTTTTCTTCCCATAATGAGGTTATTATGCACCACTGATTAAGGCATTTTTCTCTTTACTGCTCTGCTGGAGTTGCTCAGAATCTAGCTGTAAACAACATTCAGTTTGCAAAGCAGAGTGTTATCAAAATAAGTAAGTGTGGGTTGTCTACCTTGCTCGGTAAAACAAGATAAAAATATTTCTTTGGCTGCTGTAATAAACAGAATTGTAATGGCAAAAGCTGAGGGGTAAATGAGCCGTTGTTCAGTACAAGGTCAGATTCCACAAGTTCCTGATTTCCTCAACTGTCTCTATTTTGGCCAATGTTTTTCCACATCTAGATTTAAATAAGTAGAAATGTTTGTCGCTGCTGTTCTAGTTACTCACCTGAACAGAAACAAGAGCGTGGCATTTGAATGAAATTGGTCAAAAACAGAACAAAACACCGGTGGTTAAAATTGCAGACCAGTTCAATAAAATGGGCAAGAGCTGAGCTAACTCTCTTTGTGCCCCTTTCTTTTGTTTCTGCAGCACTGTTGGTGCATCCACATACAGACTTTGGGTGTTAATGATCCACATGCAGTCAGCATAAAGATAGTTCATTAGTCACATAAGTGGCATTTTATTTTATTTAACAATTACTCATCCTTCCTAACCTGCCTTAATTTCAAACTTCTTTATTATTTTCCTCCTCTCTCTTTTTTCTCTCTTTTTTTTTTTTGATTTTCTACTGTATCTGCTCTACCTGAATACTCTGACCAGGCACATGGGGAAACTTTGTCACCTAATTATTATTTCTTTCGGTCTTCTCTGTATCTCTCTCTCAAGCGGTGTGCACCATTCTTTTTATGACAATGACGGCCAGCCAGAGGAGGAACTACATTTCGCCAAGAATAATTATTCCTTCTGTGTATCTTATTGTTCACTCTCTCTCCCTTTGTATTCCTTTCTCTTCACAGTGATGTATGTCCGTGCACTTTACGATTATGAAGGCCAGGCGGACGAGGAACTCTCCTTTTCCGAGGGAGCCGTGATCCGCCTGCTGAGCCGCGACACTCAGACAGACGATGGCTTCTGGGAGGGGGAGCTCAACGGACGAGTGGGCGTCTTCCCGTCCGTGCTCGTCGAAGATCTCACTGAGAATGGGGAGACCAGTGGAGGAGGGCTGGGTGACATACAGGTATGTTGATGGATGCAGACTCACAGATATTAAGTCACAGGTAAGTGAGATGAGCACTCTTAGACTCAAACACAATAGAGAGCATTTAAATGAAGACATACTTGTTTTTAAGTAACACACAGACATTGAACGTGTTACTCTTAAGGAGCTGGAAATGTGGTCTTATCAGTATTTCCTCAGGGCAGAAATACCAAGCACATGGTGTAGTCTAGTGTGCCACTTCCCCCCTCTCCCCTCCTTTCCTGGCTGTTGTCCAGTAGATCTATCAGCAGGGCAGAGTTCACAAATGGTGGATCAGAGTTGCCGTGTTCCTGCAGTGCTCTGATAAAAAACGCTGCACTGCAATCACAGAAAGAAGTCTTATCTGTGGCACAGAGTGCTGCCCTATTAGTGGCTCAGCAACAGGAAGGAAACAGCCGCTCCCTTCCTAAAAGCCTGTAGACATAACACACACCAGAACTAGCGTCTTTTAAGTAAGATGTGGGAAAGATTGCTTAAAAAAAAAAATCAGAAACCTCTAGATTGCTGCCAAGGAAAGAAGTTGTCAAACTGTCTTTAATATTTCTGTAAGGTGCTTTTAATTTTGCACAGAAGCTGTTCCAGTCAGTATTTTTGCATTAACTATGGATGAAATCACAGGAATGTGAAAAGGATTACTTCAAGTGACAACCCCATAGAGAATTATCAGCTGACTCTGCAGTTTCCCTTTGTGGCATTTTAGCATCTTTAAATTTGTTGTTTTGGTTAAGCAGCCAGCAACTTGAACTGTTTTGGTTAGTTCTTTGCACTCTCAAAGCATTATTTTCAGATGAAAAAGCACGAGAAATCTTCTGAACACCTGCACAGGAACAAACAGCACACAGACAAAGTTAGAGACAACCTGGTGAACATAGTGGAGCATTTAGCAATTAAAGAGACAAATACTTCCCGCAGGAGTTGGTGGACAACTGAGTGAAAAAGAGTGAATATTGGACTTATAGTCACCAGTTGAACAGTATCATTTTATTGATTACTATTATTATTTTTTATTACTGTTTGTTTTTGATGTAATGTAATGATATGTTGTCTTGGACCCCAGGAAGACTAACTTGTCAGCTAATGGGGATCCTTATTATAAATAAATAAATTAATTAATGCTAATGTTGCTCCTTGCCTTCTGGATGTACATATCGATAATTTATTGCTTATATGTTGCTGGTGAAGTGTGTGTTCAATGTGTTCAAAATGTGCCTGTTTGGAACGTGCATGCTGCTTTACCTGAAGTATTGCTCCCGAGGAACTGCTCATCTAAACACCTTCACACTCAAGAAAGCGCTTTCTTAGTTCCTTACATGATTGCACCCAGATGCAATGCTTGAGTAAAAGCAATATTTGCTGACAGCTTGTTATTTGAGACCAGGCTATTTCCAGTTACCTCGCTCACATTTGAAATGTTATGCTACAGTGTAACATCTCTGGTCTCTCTTTCTTCATCTGTTGTTGAATGTAAGTAGCGAGTGATGAGGAGCTGTACCCAGCGTACCATTTGGTGGCGTAACAGTTAATTGGGGTTCCTTCTGAAATCACCACACAGTATGTGCGTAACGTACTACTGTGTGCAATCGACACTCCGCTTCCTTGGGTCGTCGCAATACACCCACCAAGTGTGAAGTCAATCAGGTGATTGGTTGTTGAGAAAATTGAAGGTGAGAAAGACAGAGATACTCCTATCACTTTAGTTAGATAGGACGATGACATGCTCGTGTTGTGTTTACAGCACCACCATCAGGACAAGGTTCAACTGACATTTCTGCCTGTAACTTTCACTTTATAACGAAAAGCTTCTTTTTCTTTAGGTCAAGATGAGTCTAATTATAGTCTGGTCAGTTTCAGTCAATTTGTCATTAGATTTTTTTTAAAAAACAACGTTACACATAAAGCTGGTGGGATCAGTTTTGCTGAGATGCAGAGCATGGGACCTATTTCTAGGATCACAGAGCAGCAAATTTTCAGCGATGTCTTTCTCTATTTCTGTCCCTTTCTTTAGATTTCTCCGTCTCTGAAGCTGCCATGCTCTCTGCCACCTCTCCCGCTGTATGACCAACCTCCCATCAGCCCTTTCACCAGCCCCGAGACCTCCACCCCACCTCCTCTTCCACGCTCTCCCTCCACCGCACTCAACGGGGAGCACAAGCCTCCACCGCCCTCCTCGTCACACAAGGGACCGCTACCCACCCACAGTAAGACACACACACACACACACGAGTTTGTATGAAGGTGAATAAATTGAGAAGAGGTCATTGTGGCGTTTTACTGAGTTTTTCTGTTTTAGAAATCTCTCTCTCTCTTTTTTTCTGTAGATCAAAGCTCTGGCAAGAGTCCAGTTTCTCCAGGATTTTCTCAGCCGCTGCGATTCACCCCTGAAGGAGGCCCAAACAAACTACGACCTGTTAGTATAAAACTTTTACAAAAAATGTGTTTACAGTGTTTATGTTTTTAACATATGTTTATTTTATTCATGTTTTTGTTTTTTTGCTGTCAGTATTTTTCTTTGTCTAATGTGATAATGACCAGAATATCTGTGTACACTCCATCTTGGTGTTTAAGATATTCAAATTATCTCTATTGTCTTACATTTAATATAACAAGCAGATAAACTGATAATGAAAGTAATTGTTAGCTGCAGCCCTTTATAACACAAAGTGTTGGTTAAACTGCCTGTCATTCACAATTTTGATTTCATTTCAGAATGCTGTGTTTGTTCTTAAGGCCCTAAAAGTAGGGAACAAATACTTTTTGTGTCCCACAGCAAGAAATGAACTTTAAGCTGTTTGTCAAATTAAGAAAAGTAGGCCGTCTCCATCTCCTAACTTTGCCTTTTTTCTTAAAATCACATTTATTATGTTTTGTTTCACCGCTGCAGGTGCGCGCTGCTCCTCCTCCTCCGAAACAGCACTCCCGCCGACCGCAGGAGAAGAGCGACAAGACAGAGGAGGTGGAGATCACACTGGTGTGACAGACAGACAAGCTGGCAGGCAGTTATAGAGACAGAAAAAATAAAAACAGATGACAGACAGACACGTCTTATAGGCTGGGGAACTGAACTGCTCTGAACTGAGGTCAGCTTAAACAAAGTGAGGTGATGTAAACCGAACTGAACCACGTCCGACGCCCTCCCGGCCTCTCCACATCTTTTCTCATCCTGAAGTTGCGGAGGAGAGCAAAGAGAGGGAATGAAGGCAGAGTATCCAATTAAGTAATCTCCGTATTAGCTTCCTAATGAAGTGCAGCAGTAGCCGCCCACACGTCCCCCTCCGCCTTCCCCCGTCCTTCCATTCTTGCCTTAAAACTTTACCTCATTGGGCAGCAAACCAGAGCACACTGAAGAGGAGGAAGAGAAGGAAGAATGTCTAGAGAGGGGGGGTGTGAGGGAAAGTTAATGATGAGTTTGGCAAGTTTTCTTTTATCTTGTTACACTTACTTCAAGATATCGTCAAGTGGTTAATCTCTCTAAACAGGAGGATCATTCTGCAGTGAGAAATTTCCCTTTTTTCCGTCACTTGATAACAAATAATTATGAAACATGAAAAGTTATGGGGCCCTGAAATTGAAAACGTATAGGAGAGGGTTAAAGGACAAGTACAAAAAACGACTGAATGCATAACAATACTAGTAGTTCAAAAAATGCAAATGGATTGTAAAAAGAAATGCGCTGCATTATATATATATAATAATTTCTTATTTTCCCCAATTAACATTTGCCTCTCCTCAAACTTTTTTCCCCCCGTAAAACATGTGAGAATTAGGAAAATTGCGAGGAGGAAAGGGGACTGTGTATCTAACTCGCTTAACTGGCAACACTGGTACCTAAACACTCTGATCATCAGACTTTTCATCTAGCTGCCGAATTGAAGCGAACTATCTTCATAAATGTGCACTTCTATCTGTGATCTTCTATATAATGCACTGCATATTGCTGTAGCATCACTGGATGGAGCTAGTTAGAGCTTGCCGCTAAAGTTCAAGATTTATCGCCTCTTTTGTCCTAAAAAAAAGACAAGTGAAATGCACTTAAAGATTAAAATATTATGAAGATACAGGCATAACGCTGAAGTTTGTGAACTTCTAGTTAGCATAGTGGCCTAGCAAGTAGCTTATTGGCTTAAATCAGGTGTCCAGAAAGCGTGCTGGGCTTTGAAGTCAATTTTCATTGTGCCCAAAATATAGAATTACATTTTTACCAGGTCCATCATGTGATGCCATTCAGCCCAAAAAGACTTTTTGCTCATAGACTTACATTGTGAGACAGATCCCTGTATATAAGTGTGTCGTTCCCCCCCCCCCCCTACCCTCGTTCAAGTTAGCCAAGGGCTGAACAGGAAGTAGCTGCTCAGCTCCTGAAAGTGCGTCTGCTCTATGAGCTCAGCGATGCCTACTAAGCTTGGGGTCATTTTAGAAGTCAAAATTTTTTGATTTCATGTGCCACTAACCAACTTTCATCGAAAATGAACGGAGCCCGGCCTGTAAGGCTGTATCCACTTCTCTTAATGCATCTGTGACTAAATTGCTTTAGCCACTTTTACGAGAGTTTATTCTCTAAAACTACAGCAGTGTGCAGTGCAGTATGTAGCTGATAAACATTAGTTGCAGTAGCTGGTTATGACTAAAGTTAGCTTCAACTTGATAGTTAAAAAAAAAAGGCTTGTGCTCAATGTGTTGTTCAGGTAAGCTAGCTAGCTTAGCCACACAGTCCAGTAAAAAAATAGGGAATAGACAAATGAGTAAATGTGTGCCAAGACTAAAAAAATGAAAAACAAAATAAGCTGGTGAAAGATAAATAGTAAATATGAGTAAAATAAAATGTGTAGTTGACTTATTTGACACCTTTTACTATAATTTGAGTCTCCATTAAGAAGTAGGCCTGATTAGAGCCAGTAAGTGTTTAACTTGCCAAACGTGTCATGATTTGGATGGCAGTTGGGGTTGAAGTAAATGGACAGAGAAACTGGGTGGTGTGTGGACGCAGTGTCCCCCCTTCACCAGCCCTTCCCTCGCCATATATAGTCCTTATCATCATACGTATTCAATGTGTATTAGTACAGTACATTACTGTTGTCATAGGAATGTTATGCACAGCGTTTCATATAGACTAACTCAGCTGATTGGAATACCATGTCTGATATGTAGTGGAAGTTTTATTCTCATCTTATACTGAAAGGGCATTGTAAATACAGTATGAAGGAGAGGTGAAAGAAGAGGTGGGAAGGATGAAAGAACAAGAGAGAAAAAGGAGGCTGGATCCTCCTCTCTGCTCTTTTCTCCGCTTCTCTTCCCACCCTTCCTTTCTCTCTCTCTCTCTCTCCCTCTTTCTCTAATGTCTGTTCTGTCCATTGGCAGTCAGTGTGAATCGATGGCTATCATATACACACATACTTTATATTACGCACTCATTGCTATATCTTCTCTCATTCTGTGAGCCTCTGTGTGCTTGTATCACAGGAGGAGGCCGGTGGTGCTTTCAAAGGCACTGACGTTGTTAGTATTCACTATGTGGTGACGAAGAAAAGTTTTATTTGAGATGACAATGATCATATTTGAGGTCAGGAGTTTTTATTAATCACAGAACGGACTGTATAGAATTTACAGATCACATCTCCTCTCACATTGATTTTGTCTATTTATAGCATTGATCAGTTCACCTACAACATACAATATATCCTTTTTTACTTGCATTACACATTACATTTAAGCCAAGCAACTCCATCACATCACCAAGTGAGTGTTTTTTTTTTTAATACAACAGAGGAAACATCCATAAAAATAAATCAACCTTTTACATATCCAGTTTGATATCATCCCTCCGTTTTCCTTTAGTTAATGGAAACAAAAGAGATGTATGAATAAAAATACATCACACTAAATGGACAGAACTAGCAAATGACATTCAAATTAAGCTAAGTACAATTCTTTTGTGTTTTTTTTTACTGAAAGTAACTAAATCTTACCCCCTTAAATACCCTTCAAGCCTTTAAAACTCCTTGCCGAAAGGGCAACGTAGCACTTTTATTTATTTGTACCTTCCCTGGAAAGTAGCAGTACCTTAACATAGCATCAGAATGGATAGAAAGTTATTCTTTTCATTCTGAGTCTATGGTGAACCCTCTTTATTTCAGTGTGACTGATGTTTTTTTTTTTTTTTATTGTTATTCACCACTCTTCCAAAGAGATGGAGAGATAAATGTGGACAGTGTAATTTGATGTTTTTTATAAACACTTATGAAGCAAAATCAAAAAACATGACTTAAGTAAGTGATGTTTTGAATGAAAATTTGAAGACAATGCAGTCTTATGACATGGGCCTGGCCTGTTTGCATGTGTGACTGTTTAAAGGAGAGACGATCAGATGTAAAAGATGTGTCCCAGTTCCTTCCTCCATATTTATTCTGACCATGCAGTTGTTTCCAGCTGTGAGGAGCTCCTTTATCTTATTTGTTACTTTTACGAGCAATATTGTCCATCAGCACAACACTCGACGGTTAGACAAATTCAAAATCTTTGAGGGTACTTTGCTTTGAAATGTACGCAGTATGAAGGCTCTATGAAATCAAACAACAAAAATGAAAGTATTCATCGTATTCATCAATGTTGCTTTCTCTTTGTGAAGAACATAATACATCATGCTCCAAAGCTGCAGTATCATTTCCTGTGGGTACGCCACTGTTAAGTTTCTTAATTTCTTGTAAGAGCAAAAAGAAGAGCAAACATTTCTAGAAAGTGCATACTGTTTATGTTGGTGAAGATTCTCAGTCAGCCTGGTGAGGGTAATTTTAAGAGCTATATTGTAGGCAACTGGACTTCTTGAAGGTGTTTCACCTTTCATCCGAGATGCTTCTGTTTTACCAGACTAATCGGGAGTTGCCTGTAAACTTTGTATGGGTGTGAACACTTATAGAGAGGTCACGTGTGAGCTCTCAGTTTCAGACACATTTGGGTTACGTGTTTGTTATTGACCGTTTTGAGGAAAAACACCTGCACACTACTCTCTGTGCCAAACAAGCTTAATGAAGACAGCGTTGTGATCCTACTTGGATTTTTTTCAGCAGAAAAAAAAGAACCTGACAAAAATTAAAAGATTTTTTTTTGACCTGATTAAGATCCGAGTAGGATTGAAACGTTGGCTTCACTAAACTTGTGTGGCATGGAGTCAGTGTGCTGTATGGTGTTTTTTGATATGCACCTACGTAATGTGTATATAATTGCTCTCTTTCATCTTGTTAACCAATCTAGCCATCATTTTAGGGTTAGATGGATCCAGGTGTGAATGGGCGTTAGGCTGTCTGGGGTGGATTATAAGTGGGTGCAAGCGATGGTGCCATGGATCCATCAAACTCTAAAGACCCACATGTGATCCTAACGAGTCTGAAACTAAGAGCTTAAGAGACCTCAACAACTCTGTGGTTGTGGTCTGAGGTTTCACACCTACACAGGGTTTAAAGCCAGTTGATCAGAACTGAAGAGGCCTTTCACATGAGAGGTTAAATGTCTTCAAAATACCTCAGTGTGTACAACATAGCTCTCAGAATTACATAGTGTTTAGCATGAATATGCAGTTTGGAGTCGGGGCACAGCTTCAAACCTTTTGTAAGCAGGAAACAATCTGGTCTGGACTCAAATTCATTGATTTCCTCTTTGATAAAGGTGAGTCATGTCAGACTGAGAAAAGTAATGCAAGAATTAAAGACAGTACTAAAAAATACATATGTTTTTTGCATCAGCTTTTAGAGGCAACATTTTGTGAAGCATCCACACTGAACAAAGTGAGACATACTGGAGGCAGTTGCAGTTTCAGATCCAAACCTCTGCTCCCCTGCCATTGTAGGAGCTGGAATCGACTTGTGACAGTATGTTTAAAGCGACTCGAGCGGCAGCAGCCTCTCCCTCGTCTCTCTGAGCTCTCATTTAAAATGGTTTTTCAAACTTGTCTTGAAGTTTATGGTTTCCAGCAGAACTTCCCACCATAAATGCTCAATCAGTCTTCATATCAAATATAAATTGTATGACTTTTTGTTGCCAGCTGCCACTTTGATCAGGATCATTTTCCCTTTTTTACAGTCCCTCTGGTCCGCTACAGTGTTGAATTATTTGGAATGAGCCTGTTTTCGGTTTTTATGTATTATATAATTCTTTTATTTTTCATCCTTCAATTTGGAGCAGCTTCACAGCTGCTGTTATTAATGATGTGTTGGAACAACTGGCCTTCTCTCTTTTCACGGACTGTTGCCATGGTGACATAATGAGAACAGGTGCAAAAGTCCTTCTGCATATTATTATTATTGGCTGTACAAAAAAAAACAAAGTTTGTATTTATTGTGTACAAATGTTAATTAATAAAAAATATTGAAAAGTTAATCCTGTGTTATTCTGTTTTTTTTTTTGTTGTGTTCATTGTGTGTGTTTTTGTTGATCTGTGTGTGTGTGTGTGTGTGTGTGTTTGTTTGCTTTCATGTCCAATGGTAAGTATTAATGCTCCTCCTCTGCATATTTGAATATGTACACAACAGAGTTGTGTTGCTTTACAGACGTTCCAGTCTCTGGAAGTGGGTGTGATCGTGATAACACACTCTATAAACAGCCAAGGTCTGAGTTTCCAGAGTGGAACAGGAGTGAAAAGAGAAACAACAGTTCAAAGCAGCAACTGAACTTTTTGTTTGGGTCATTAAATATGTACATGCCAAAATTTTTCTTCCCTTGTTTTCCCTTATTTTAGCAGTTTGGCATGTGCTCCAGAGGAAGTCAAATGGATTGGACTCCTTCAGATTCCACCTGTGTGAAACTCTATCTGTGCTCCAACCCAGAGGGTATGTAGAAACCAGACGATGCGAGTTTTTGTTCTTTGTCCATGTTTTTTGAGTTGTTTTATATATAGATGTGTACGTTGTTTGTGCTTCTGTATAGATAGCGTGGTGGAGCGCAGAGCTCTGAGGGAAAGTGTGTTCCCAAAACTTAGAGAGCACTGTAGACACACACTGGGACTGGATGTCAGGGTGAGTACACGCTTCTCGTTTTAAATCTGCAGAGAAAACACATCGCTGATAACTGTATGTGTGTGTCCTGTGTATTGGAGAGGAAAAGGTACTACTTTTTTCTTTTATTGAAAGTTTTACACCCTTTCCTTCCTTTAAGCACCACTTAACACGGTAACACCTACTGTAATGCATTGTTAATGGCTTTTAGAGACAGGAGGAGCACTCAGCTGTGGTCCACTGGAGGGAACAACTTACATTTTATTTGCTTCAATTTCACTGGCTTCCGCACAATAAAAGAGTCATAAAAATTAAGATAAAACAATGAAATTATTCATAAAGAGGTCCCTGAATATCTGTCCAACTAATTTAATTGCTTCAAAGACAATCGCAGTCACCATCAGTACCTCTGAAACTGATTGAAGCAGAGAGAAATTTAAGGTGGCAAATTGTCTCTTAGAATAGAGATATTGCACCAACTAACACAGGGTTGTCTTTTTATGGGCTTTTTTTTTTTTTTAAACTATGCATGTAATTATATGAATATTATATTTGCACCTGTTGGTCTTTCCAGACATGACGTCTATCTGTGACAAAAGTTACATATATACAGTTGTTTCTGTTTATAGTGATGCATCCCGGTGGTGTTTTTATCTCTTTTTGAAATGTGCATCTTTTTTTCCCCAATAGGAATAAAATAAAAGGATCAAAAGTTGATGTTTTTATTACCTCAACTTGATTTCTTATTTTTTTACATTCATGTGTTTGTTTTGTTCATAAATGTTGAATATGATAGAGGCTGCTGATGCTATCAGAGGAGAAGGTCATGAGTTAAAGGAATACTTCACCCACAAAATGACCATTTATATAACAATAAGTCAAGTCATGTTCCCTTTAATTTGCAAACTTTCAGTTCAATTTTAAATAGTAATGTTTTAACAAAAAAACAAGTGTTTGGGAAGTACCGAGAACACAACTAGATAAATAACACTTGGATTATGCTGCACAAGTTGTATAAGAGTTTGTAAATGGATGGTTTTATATAGTTTAGCTGATAATAAACGTAGTCCTCAGTTAACCCGTCCGTCAATATATTCACTGTTTTCCATTGAGGCATGCAAGAAAAACATTGTTTTCTTCTCAAATTCAAGGTAACACTGATTAAAAATTGGTCACTTTGTGGACGAAGTATTCCTTTTAAGTTACTGTTCTGTCTGACGGTAAAAAAAAAAAAAAACCCAAACAAAAAAAATCCATTTGTGATATGTATTCAGATTAATCTGAAAAGCTGCAGCCAGAAAAATAATTTACTGTCTGCCGAGGAATAATTGACTAATTGTTTCACTACAATTACAGAGAGATTGAAGCCTCTCCAAGACTTTTCTATGTAACATCGCTCACAGCCAACAGTGGAATACAAAAGCAAAATTATTGGTAGCTTCCAGTTGTGTTTGTGTGTGTGTGTTTGTTTGTGTCCCCTTTCTTCTTTCACATTATCCCCCTGTGGCCATTCCTTTCAAAGTGCAGTCAATTTTACCCAACTTTGCCTAATTCAATTTAACTCAGAAAGAGGATGAGCAGCTGTAATGCGACTTTGCATAGTGAGTGTCAGTGTGTATGAAATCACCTCAGGGCAGTTCAAACAGCACATTGTGCCATCTCTTTTCAGCAGCATGTGTAATTAGAGATGTAGAATAGACATAGAATATCATATGTTTCTGAGCAGCACCTGCCCGATTGTTGCTGCACCGCACTGCAAGCTTTTCATAAACTCATTATCAATCATCTCTCTCGTCTAGATTGTTTTAACCATTATGTTGTGTGTGTGTGTGTGTGTGTGTGTGTGTGTGTGTGTGTGTGTGTGTGTGTGTGTGTGTAGGTGATAGACCCATTTGAGTCCAGTGATCCCAGTCGTTGGCCAGATGAAAACACGAGACAGCAGCTGATTACAGAATGCAGAAAGAGCTCCGCAGGACCTTTTTTACTGGTAAATAACGTAGTCATGCATATAAAGTGGTACAGCACACCACAGCCTAAGCAGGAGCAATACAATCTTAAAAATAAAAAAGAAGATTCAATTAAATCATAGTTTAAGTAATACAGAGTGACCAGCACAGTTGCACTTTAACCACACACTATTGTGTACTTTAACTATCAGCTGCTGTTGAATCAGTCCCTGCTGAGCTTTATAAATCTATAAACAACCATAAAATTGAGAACTAAAAAGGAGTGAACGATGCATCCCCTGCTGCTGTTCCCTCTGCACCCACATGGCGGTGTTACAGGCCTTGGTAGGACATCAGTATGGTGCAGCCAGTTTACCCGCCCAGGTGGAGGTGTCAGAGTACCAGCTGCTGCTGCAGGAGAGCCAGCGAGCGGGTGTCAGCACCGAGGAGCTGGAGAGAGTGTACCAGAGGGATGAGAACACCATCCCTCCCTCCTACTGCCTGAGACCTCCACACACACACACCTGCTGTCCTCAGGTGATCACACTGAAGCTCAGAAATAATTCATCTGTTGTCTTAATTTAGATTAAATTATAATTAAGATTCTTTTGTTGAGCAAATGGGAGTAGGTTTTGTCCAAATGAAGCTGCTTATGATTGGTGTGAATATGAATGAAAGAAGAAGAAGCAGTCATTAAAATGTTTCTGAAATATAAACACACACACAAATAGTATTATTTTTTGATTGAAACTAACTTAAGCATGAAGAAATATAAGTTAATCCTCTTAATAGTTAGTACTCCTGTGGTCATCATGTGTTGAGTCTATATGCCAAATATTCTTGCATTTCTATGGTATATGTCAAATTTTAGATATAATTTAAGTAATAAGTAATAATAATTTCTTTTTTCACAAGTGTTACGCTGTGATTTTCCTGTTTGTTGTTCAGCAGGCAGAGGTTAAGGAGGACAAGGAGATGGCTATAGAGTCTAAAGAAGATCTGAGGAAGGTGTTTCAGTCTGCTGTGAGTCTGTGTGTCCACAACGGCCTCATGTGCCCAGAGAGAGCTCAGAGCTACTACAGATCAGGTGAGATGCGCTATACTGTAAGTCCTTGTGTGTGTGTAATATAGTATAATTGAAGTATAATTTATTATATTCTTTCCTTTTCTTCCAGCCCTCGATGCAGATTTGCGATTTGCTCTGGACAGCTGTCCTGATAAAGGCGCCATCAGACGCTGTCTGATTTACATCCACAGAGTCCTCAACGCAAAAAGCACTAGAGAGAAAATGAAGTCACAACCTGTGCCACAGTCAGAGGTAAGAGTCATCTGTCACCTTTTCACTGGAAGAGCACTCCACTTTCTCTCACACACATCATAGTGCGAATCATAGACAAAAGTACATTTTTTCATTTTCATATTATTTTTACCATTGATTTCTTAATTTTGGAAGGAAAACATGCTTCTTATAGTTGATCTGAACGTGTGGCCTTTCAGAAACCAAGTTTTTAGTTTTGTTTTCACAGAAGGAGCAAGTCTGATTAAAAGACTGATTAAAATTACGAGCAGTTTATGAATGGTTGGAAAACTGGTCTACCGGGCACAGGCACAGGGGTCTAAAGTGTCAGGGGGTCCCGCTGGCCTTCACTTGCAAAATGTCAGTCAAATAACATGTACTGACCATGAAGAGATTCAAAATGACCAGAACAAGATGCAAAAAGACTAAAAAGAGACTCAAAGGAAGTGCAAAGAGAAAAAATAACTATGAAATAACTACAAAGGGGGACAAAATAATTACAAAAAGACTCAAACTATCAAAAAGTACACATTACTTCAAAAAGACACAAGATTACCTCAGGGACCCATACAGCTTTAAAAAGACACAGGGGGCCTTTGCATATCTGTGCCCAGGGGCGTATAGTCTCATAATCCGTCCATGAGTTTACGTGAAACATTAGTTAATTTTCGCTTATAAATCACTTCTGTAAACTACCATAAACATCCAAGACATAAAGAATTTTGATTCAAGTAAAGGTGAAATCACAAGCATGACTCGAGGCATGCCTCCATTCACATGGAACATTTGCAAAACAAGTCCTTTCTAATGCTTTAATTTAAGTTCTGTATTAGTTCCTGACAAAGAAACACTATGTGTGTTTACAAAAGCACAGAGATGCGGTTGCAATATCTCTCGTGTGTAGGTTTTCTAAATGATGGTTCATGCCTCCTGTCAGGTTGTCATTGTAAATGTGAATTAGTTCTCCACTGTCTCATCTACTGTGTGTGTATTATATCAGAGATAGCTCAGAATGAAATAGAGATGGAAGTTGTATCAAAAATTGACACAGAAAGTAATTCAAAGTCTCTTTTTTCTCCTCTATCCTGTACTTTTAGGCTGCTACATTCGACCTCAGCACAACGCCCTCCGATGCACAATTGCTCTCAGAGCTTTGTGACACCTTCCTCCCAGCTCTCATCACATCCTCCCACCTTCTAGTCTACGCCACCACCACAGAGTGTGACTGCCGCCATGGTTACACAACAGCCAAGAGGCGGGGCTATGTCGAGGCTCTGTGCCAGCAGGTGTACTCGAAACTTGTGGGGATGATTGACAGGTTGAGCATCTCAGAAAGCTCTCAGCTTGGTAATGCTTTGGCCAGAGAGCAGGCCGAGCAGGATGAACTGTGTGACATCCTGTCCACATTTTATGACGTCAGACGGCCAGAGGAGCAAAAGGTCAGGATAAAGGTGTTTTTCTGGATGGTTTCTAAACACAAAAAACATTGCCTTAAAATGTTTAACTTTTAAGTCTTTTATTTTTTTCATTTTTCTAATGCTCATATTGTCATTTTTTTTTCTAAACTGACAGAATGACAGATTAAGAACTGAGGAAGATTGACAACAGTCTGTTGAGTGGCACACATTTATTAATGCATAATTTAGTGGCTTTGGTTTTTATCGATTTAAGGTCACATTGTGCATATTTTCTGATCTATCCGTCTTTATTCAGACATTCTGACAGAGTCAAACATTTCAGGTGCAACACTGCATCACTACAGTTATTCTTTCCATTCACTGTAGGTCAGAGCCTATGTGGAGCAGAGGGAACAACAGAGCCCACTAGTGGTGACCGGAGGACCCTGCACCGGGAAGACTGTTCTGCTGGCACACTGTGCTCAGCAGGTAAGTGGACTGAAGTTACAGTGAATCTCACATTTCAAGTCCCTCCACCCAAAACCCATTTCAAATATAAATAGTAAACTACATGCTATAAACAGATAGGGCTGGAAGTTAGTATTCGCACTTCAGTAGGATGATCACACTAATTTTCCTCTTCAATTTTTCTTTTTATCATAAAATGTCATCCTTCTATTTGCATATTAAATAGATCTTTTTAGCTTGACACACTTAATCTGTGGAAATTATTAGTTATTAATAAATTACTTAGGTATGCGGCCAATTTAATTAAAGTGTTTTTTTAAAAGCAAAAAAGCCTGAATTTAATTGTTTCTAGCCCCTCAAATATGAATGATTTCTGAATCATGTAGTTAGGTTTTAGACTTAGGAAAAACAAAACAAAAAAAAGACATTTGAACACATCTCATTCAGTCCTGGAAAATGGTGACAGACGTTTTTCTTTATTCTTTATAGACCAAATAATTTATCGATTCATTGATTCATCAAGTTTGGGTTTGCTTCTTTCTTTAGTCTGCCTATATCTTCAGGTTTTTTTTTTATCAGTTGTATGAAAGCTTGCTTTTTGGTCTTTAATCTTGCTTGATGTTTTGCAATTGAGTCCTCTCTAATTTTGTGAAATGTGACATACATTGTGAGACATGATATGGAAACATGGTCTTGATGACATATTTTGTCTCTCCACAGATAAAGTCTTGGCTGACGGACTGTGATCCTGTGGTGATCACTTATTTTTGCAGCCTGTCAATCAACCTGTCCCCGAGACACTTTTTGTCGAACCTGTGTTATCAAATTGCCGGTAGATATCACAGCGCATCTTCTTCTGACCAGAATCCCAGTGACCTGGAAGACCCCCACTGTATCACAAACCCCAGAGTCTGCAATTCCAACTGTAACCTGACGTCTAACATTTGTCTGTCTGAGCTCAAAGAGCATCTCTCATCCCTCCTCTCTGTTATGCCCTCTAACAAACAACCTCTAGTTCTCCTCCTCGATGGCCTGGATCACATCGAAAACAACATTAGACTTCACATTATAGAGAGCTTCCCGTCCCCGCTTCCTCCCAGCGTCAAACTCATCCTCACAGTCTCCTCGAACCGAACACAAATCCTGCAAGCCATCAGCCCACAAAGAAGTCCACCTCAGTGTGTATCAGAAAGCAGTGAGAATCAGTCAGGATATGTGTGTGTTCAGCTGGGATTGGTGGACAGGAAACAATGTGTGAAGTTGTTGGCATCACTGCTGAGCAGTTCAGGACGAAGGGTGACATCAGGACAGCAGGTGCTGGTGAACCAGGCGCTGACTTCCTGTTGTCTGCCTCTATATGCTCGACTCCTGCACCTCCACACCTCGCTGTGGCACTCTGGTACGACTAATACAGGAGACAAATGATTCTTAAAGGGTGGAAAATATTCTGTGCTTTTCTTTTCATCAGCAAATCCCATGAAAAGACCAAAACCAACAACGCATTTGTCTGTCTCTAAATACTATACACCATTCATGTGTTGCCCAGCCCCAAACCTTATCTTTCCTCCGCAGTTATTAATCTTTAAAAATGGGTCACAAATGTATGGCTTCATTTAAAATTTAAATTTAAAGCTAAATTATTTCCTAAAAGTAGTAAAACCTAGAAGTTAATACTACGGTTTTGGGGGACTATTTTCTGCCATGGATTTTGTGTGCTCATGCAGAAAATCCTACTACAAGTTTTTTTTTTTCTTTGTGTTTTTTTTTTGTTTGTTTTTTACACATTTTTAATAACGTTTATGCATAAAAACAAAATTAGGCAACAGTTGCATTCACTACATTCTCACATGTATTAAAAAAGGAGTGGAAGAATTAAGAAATCAAATTTTCTAAATCACTGTATTTAAAAAAAACATGGTGAAATAACTTCTTGATTTTTTAATGTCAACGGAGTTCAAACATGCTGATACATTTATCTCCTTTTGTCTTTCTCTCATCATCAGATTCAGATGTGATAGAGTCGTCTCTCCCTGATGGCGTCCATTCATCCATTTCTGCACTGCTCAATCACCTCGAGCAAAAACACGGCTCCTCTTTCGTTGCTCGTACTATGTCCTACCTCACCCTCTCCAGGACCGGGCTCACTGAGGCCGAGCTCGCGGATCTGCTGTCCAGTGATGATGAAGTGTTGGCTGAGTATGACAGCTCGTCCTTCAATTTAAGGGTCCCGCAAATCGATGTGGAGAGACTTCTGTTGGACTTGAGGAGGTTTCTCATCAGGAGGACAGTTGCAGGGTCACATGTTTTGTTCTGGGTGAGCAGGCATTTTAAACTAGTGGTGGCTAAGAGGTACTTAGCCAACGGTAAGGTGAGGGGGAGTATTCATTTGTCAATGGTGGACTATTTCAGCAGTCAATGGGCTGGCGGAGGTGCAAAACCACTTCTTGTAAAGCAGAAATCTGGACCAAACAAGGACATCGCCCAAAAAGAAGTATACATAGATAGGCAGCCATCCAGCCAGCCTTTTGTCTTCACCTCTTCTTCCAAAAAGGTTGCCCGAGTAAACTTGAGAAAGGTCTTAGAATTGCCGCATCACTTGCAAGAAAGCGACAAATGTGGAGAGCTGGAGCATGGGCTGTTAATGTCTGTGAGGTTTCACCAGGCTATGGTTCAAGAGGGACTCCTCGGAGATCTGGTGGCTCTGTTGGCAAGTGAAGAAAGGTTATCCAACTTGAGTTTGTCAAGAGAAAGAGCACTCCTAGCGAGCATATTGAAGACTTATGCTTGCTTACTGCAGAGCTCACCCCTACAGCTGCACACAGTGATGGAGACAAGCCTCCTTCCTTATCTGGAGGTCTTTACTGCACTTGAGGGTTATGTCAGAGAGATCAGACAGGAGAGGATGAACAGAGGAAGAGGATTAGGAGTAGAGCTTTGCCCTGCTCCTTCCTCTGTTCCCTCCATTCAGTGTTTAAAGTGTGATGCCAAAACTAAAGATGTCTCTGTTATAGAAGCAGCTGCGGCAGAGTGTGGGGTTGTAGAAGAGATCATGGATGACGGCACGGCTTGGATTTGGAAAAGCTCCGGGTGTGATGTCGTCAAACTATCATTGAGCTGCGAGCAGAAGGAGCTGAAGTTTGTAGGAGTGAAGAGCAGCGGTCAATTCATGCTACTTTCCACACAATGCAACAAGCTTTTCTTGTGGGAAGTGACGGGCCAAGAGATGTTTTTGCAGGTTGAGGACCCTTTGTCGGCGAGCAAAGTCGAAGGGTTTGTTGCATGTCAGAAAAAGATATTCTTGTGGTGGAAGGATGAGTGTCATGTGAGTGTGTTTGACGTCTCCAGTGAGACCTTGACTCATCTTCAGTGTCAAAGCTGCGTGACCTGTTTGGTTTGCTCCTTGAACAGCTTTTACATGTACTGTGGACAGGAGGAAGGCACAGTGTCCATATTTGACACCGGCACCGGCAGCCTTCTCAGCACCTGTTCAAACTCAAACAATAAAGCGGTTGTATCAATAATCCTGCGTGAAGATAAGTGGGAAATGGCATGTGTTGACAGGACAGGGAGCGTAACTGTTTGGGATGTGGCGGCCAAAAGAAACTCACCCAGACTTCTCACAGAAAGCTTTACTGGGGATGAATCTAATACCATCCTCAATATAGATTACTCACATGAAATCAACACTTTCCTGTTGTGTCAGTCTCACCAGGTTGCACTGTGGGACACGTGTGACTGGGAGTTGTGGGACCACTTCTTGGCTCCGCAGGGGAGGGCTTTTACTCAAGCTGTGCTCTCCCTGGATGGTCACCTTATCTTGGCTTTGTTAGACACCTGTCCCCTTGTCTTGGTGTGGCGGGTCAGCACAGGGGAGTGCGTTCTCTCTTTAGAAACAAACAAACAGCCTCGAACACTCCTCAAAACGGCCTCAGATGTCGTTTGTGTCACTCATGACGGCTGCCTGACAGTTTGGGACTCTGGGATGATAGATGCTGCAGGTACAGCTCCAAAAATGGGGTGTGGAGTGACAGGAGTGGTAGTTGAAAGCACAGGAGAGTGTTTCTACACACGTGATGGCTCAGAGACTGTGTGGAAATGGAGATTAGAAACAGGACTCCCACATGCTATCTTCCTACACGACGGTCCCGTAGGTGAACTGCGCATATCCCCGGATAACATCCACCTTGTGACACTCTCAGCAGGGGAAATATACGTTTGGCAGACAGAAACAGGTCAGAATATCCTGCGAATCAGAGGCAGCAGAGCCACAAACATCCTGATCACCCCTAACAGTAACTTCGGGGTGAGTATTTCTGACCGAGGGTTGTCTCGGGTTTGGAGGCTGGCAAATGGGAGCATTGTGTGCAGCATAAACCCATACCTATCTGATGCCCAGGTGTCGCCTGAGAGCACTTTCCTTGTCGGCCTTCGTCGTGGAGACCTGTTAGCTGCCAGTCTGTGGTCGGGCTCGATCAGTAAGCGTTTCTCCTGCGTGGAAAGCTCGGAGCATGTTGTTGCTTTCCACATGCTGTCAGAACACCCAGACTTTGTGGTGGTGATGACCACCTCAGGAGCGGTGTACACCTGGAAAGTGGCGGAGGAGACGCTATGTAGGCACTTCCAGCTGCCTCATACGTTTCACTGTCAGCCACAAGTTTTCCAAATGTCCTCTGATGGGAGCTTTGCCCTGCTGTCCACTGATAATGAAGCCATCAACCTCTTGGACTTAACCCAGGTCAGACTGTGCTCATTCAAGGCTGAGGGTCCTGTCATTCAAGCTTGTTTAGATAAAACTGGATGCTACGCTGCATACATATCCCGTCCTGCCACCAGCCTGGAGAAAACCTGCGTCTGTTATCTGCACGCGAGGCCAGTTCTGACAGTTTTACGACTCTCAGACGGGGAAAGAATAGGAAGTGTGTGTCTGGCTAAGAATCCATTGACTCTGGCTGTGTGTGAGCAGCAGTGTGTGTTTGTGGGCTTTGAGGACGGGTCGGTAGGTGTGTATTCAATTTTAGATGTCAAGATCTATGAGGAGGAGTCAGTCAGGTGCAGAAAGAGTTTGAATGGTCGGTTGAAGCAATGCCCCTTTGATAGAGTGCCATTGAGCTGGTTACCACTAGCAACCGCCAATATAACATGGCCTTAAAGTTGGGATAAGCAGGGTTTTTTTGGCTCCATTAGGCAAATATTCCATGTCAGCATATTGTAATTAAAGTGGTCTGAGTATTAGATTTCTGCACCTCCTCTTAGCTCTGTTCTTTGGCTTTAGAAGATCTAAGTCGTGACAGGAGACTTTGGCCAATTGCAGGTTATTTAAGAGAGACAGTGCTCCTATTGGCTTTTGCAGATGCTTATGCATGTCCCTTTCAAGCTGCCAGGAACAGCACCAGGGTTTGAAGCCAATTTTAGTAGCCAAAAGGGAAATTACACCATCAGGTTGTCACATGTTGCCTTGAGTTAAAAATATTTTTCATTGTGCTGTGAACTAGGGCGAAAAGTGTTATGTGTGTTATCTTGCGAAAAAAAAGATTCTTATCTCTGACTGGAATGTAATGATGACACATCTGAGGCACAAAATGGGGCTATTAACGTCACAACAATCCTCTTATTACATATGTCATCTCATTTATCAGAACTCATACATATCATCATTATCACATCGGGGCACGTCGGGCTTTCCTCTGTTTGAGCAACTATTGAACAATGTGTGTTTTAGTATGTTTTTATGTGTGTCTAAAGGGTGTGTATGTTAATGATGTTTTTGAGGTTTTAACTTAAGGTAATTTTCTGTCACTATGTGATAGATAATGAAGTTTTTTTGAATCTTGAATCCTTATCTGTAACAGGCAGGTTCAATTTGTATTTTGTGCCTTTTCTAGAAAACGGCCTATCCCAGCTTTAAGATTAATATAAGCAGTTGTCGGACTGTAGTTTTAAATAGGCTACATCTATGTAGAGGATCGATATGATAGCACACAAAGTATTGATGTAGGCTATACATAAAAATACTGCGTGTCTGTGTTCTACACTTCTTGTGAAACTGCCTCACCATTTGTTTCAGTTTCCGCTGTACTGAGTTTATAATGATCACACAGCTGATCTCACTGCAGAAAAGTCCTCCCAGAATTTATCTGAGTTTCGTTTCTGTGAAAACAGAGCCCGTCACTTGTACACATGTATGCGTAATAACAAAAGTAATTTGTTTTAAACGCCTTATTTACGCCTTTGTTTCTACATTAAAAAAGCATTGACACTTTGACATTATCACATATTTTTTCTTCAATTAATTTCTGTTGCGCTCATGCTGCCTTTCCCATTTCTAGGTAAGCTCGTAAATTACAGTACTTCTATCGTTCTTATTATTATTTTGTGCACTGTTAGCTTTTGGTCCAAAGTAAGCCAAAAATCTGCCCAGTATTAAACTCGTGAATCATGTAAGACATTTAAACTAGACCCACTCAACAAGCTACACTCCCAGAATGAGTGATTCAATTGCGTATTATAGATCGTGATGCTGATATCTCCGACAGAACTTGAAGGCAGCATTAACTGGTATAAAGTCCACCACCGCATCAGCTGAGTCCAGTGGAGACATGATGCAACTGTACTGTTGGGGAGACAGCTCCAGTGGACAGTTTGAGCCACAGAATGCCCTAAGCCCGGCGTCGTGGACTGTCCCCGGGACTATAACCTCCATCTGCTGCGGGGACCAGCACACTTTATTCCTCACCAGGGATGGAGGCGTCCTATCATGTGGACACAACGCACAAGGACAACTTGGACAAAGGAAACGTAAAGATGGGAAGACACCAGGTACGCAGCAGAAAAATCGACCAGTTCAGCTGTTGAATTAGAAATAAAGATTTAAGTTTTATGAAGCCTTAACGTTAAGTGTTTAATCATCTTATGGCTGTTAACTTTAATGCAGAGTTATCTGGTTTACTTTAATTCTACTCCAACTTCTCCCGTCAAAAAACTACAATAAAGAAGGAACTTTATTTTGTGTTTAAAATTAATAAGTTCACTGCATTCATCGAAAGCTATAAAGCAACACCCGGATCATCCGCAGGATAATAACCCGAGTTTAGTTTCAATTTCGTTTACTTCTGTTTGAGTGAAGGCAACGAAAGTCAACTGAGCGCTTTGTTGTGCGTTGAGATCATGTGCAGTGGGAAAGCTGGACATCCAGCATAGAGATAGACATGTTTTGTATATTTCGGTAATATTTAGGCTATCTAGAAGTATTTTGATTATTTTCTGAAGTAGAAGTAAAAATATTGCGTTGTAATATTCTCCTGCATTAACGGTGACATACATCGTGGTAATTACAATAGGCTATAATTAATCTTTGTTTCGTTATTATGCAGTTATTTTATTATGTATAGTTTTATATTTTCATTGGGGAATGTTATTATTGTTGCATCAACATGTAAGTCTGAGGTGGAACTTACTTTTTCATGTTCTGTTATTTAATGGCTTAATCTATGTAGATGCATCACGTTAAGATAATCTACTTTTGATGTGAAATCTTCATGCGAAAAGTAGGTCGCAAACTGTCGCTAGCCAAGTTATTCAGTGGTAGTATAATGTAGCATAAACTGAAGAAAACTTAGTATTTGAATAGAAGTTCGTAGGTAGATTTATTTTACATAAGTAATTAAGTGCTAACAGTTTTCATGCTATGCTTATGTTTGCTCCTGTATCGGATATCTATCTACTACCAAGACATTAAATGCTTATGTTTACAGCTCGCAGTACATTTTTAAAAGAGTTAAGGCTGATTGGTATATTATTGAATTGATAGGTACGTATTGTGACACTTCACATCCCAATTGTTTGTTTTGTTTGTGATTCTCTGTCGTCATCCTGTAAAAGGTCGCGTGGAGGGGTTGGGCAACGTGGTGTCCATAGCTTGTGGTCAGGACCACTGTCTGGCAGTGTGTGCATCTGGACAGGTGTTCTCCTGGGGGGCAGGAGAGGACGGACAGAGAGGCATTTTACCAACTGTACTGTGCAACCGACCAAGGCAAGAGCTTAGTGCATGGAATATATGCATGTTTTCCACTGAAAGTCAGCAAAGCTTTGTTCTTTTTCTTTTTAACCTATTATTGTCATATATCGACTTTCAGTCAGGTGCAGATGCCGCTGCCGATACCAGTGATTCAAGTTGCTTGTGGGAACTCCCACTCCCTGGCACTGACTAAAGGTAAAACATGAGCACACTGATGATAACATCTTTCTGTGTTTTATATGGGGCCCCGTGATGTGTAGTTATGTGTAATGTAGTTATAGTTTTATCACTTTGCCAGATTCAGTTTTCCTGTTCCCTGCAGGTACGATAAAGTGCAAAGTAAATGTTCTTTAACATACAAGGAGCTTAAAAAAAAAACAGCTTCAACTATTCCAGAAAAAAAAAGGGATATTTCAATCTCAAGACAGCATCCTGGCAAATAAACAGCTGCCACATTTACAACTATTATTATTATTATTATTACTTACACTATTATTATTATTAATTAATTAATTAATTATTTTTTCTTATTAATTTATTAAACTTTTTTTGTCATTATTTTCTACTTTACAGGAGGCGATGTCTTCTCGTGGGGTTCGAACAGTCATGGTCAATTGGGTCTAGGAAAGGAGGTGTCACGGCAGTGCATTCCTGACCTGGTGTGCGCTCTGACAGGTGTCTCAGTGACCCAGATTTCAGCTGGAGCGAACCACACTCTGTTCCTCACACTCCCCGGCCTGGTGTACTGCTGTGGGGCCAATAAATCTGGCCAGCTGGGGCTCAACAGGGTGGATGAAAAGGGTACTAATACATATAATATAGAAATATAAAATCATTTTAAATACAATCAATAGAGATAAATATAAGTGATAATACAACTTTATGATTTTGGTACAACGTTGTAAAACAAGTTAAAAATCTTTTTAATTGTGCTGTGAACTAGAGTGGAAATTGTAAAGTGTGTTTTATTTTGGAAAAAGAAAATATTATCTCTGACTAGAATGTAATGATGATACATCAGAGGCACAAAATGGGGCTATTAACCTCACAACAACCTTCTCACCGTCTCATTACATACTTCATCTCATTTATCAGAACTCATACATACCATTATTTTGGAACAAGCATGTTTTTTCTAATTCTTATCATCTGTTAACAGGCAGGTTCAACATCTGTATGGTACCTGCCCTCAGACCTCTGGGTGTCTCCTTCATTAGCTGTGGAGAGGCTCACTCTGCTGTGTTAACACAGGTACAAAATCTTCTGACTTCACCCAATCATTAATTATCACTTTATTAAGGTAATAACAGTCCAAGACGTTGCTTCTTATACTCTGGTATGATGTTGTAATTTTTAGGAAGGCAAGGTTTTCACTTTTGGAGAGGGAAGCCACGGTCAGCTCGGTCACAACTCCTCTGCCAATGAAGTGAGACCCAGATTGGTTGACGGTCTGGATGGACCTGCCAGTCAGATTTCATGTGGCAGGTAAAAACTAGCAGGACGCTTATGAAAAACATTTACATCATTTCTCTTTTTTAACATTATCTTTATTGTTTTAATGCTATAACAAACCCAGTGCTGAATCAACAAACAATGTACAAACATGTGATCCAAATAGATTAATAAATAAACGCTACTCTCCTTCCGCCCTTTCCTACATACCCTTTCACTCCCCCACTAGATCCTTACACATCAGTCCCCATCCCTTCAGGTCTGAGCCTTAATTTCTTTATCATGAGTGTCTGAAATAAATACATACAAACATACATAAATTAATTAAAATAAGCAAGTACAGAATACCAATGGCATTAAATAATAATACAAATACATTTTTATTATTAATATAATAATAATAATAATAATAATAATAATAATAATAATAATAATAATAATAATAATAATAATAATAATAATAATAACAACAACAATAATAATAATAATAATAATAATAATAATAATAATAATAATAATAATAATAATAATAATAATAATAATCATAATAATAATAATCATAATAGTTGTAAATTTGGCAGCTGTTTATTTGCCAGGATGCTGTCATGAGATTGAAATATCCCTTTTTTTCATCAAGTTTCTCATTACAATAACTTTTTTTTTTCCGTTTCTCCCAGACGTCACACTCTGGTGTTGGGCTCCTCTGGTCAGCTTTGGGCTTTTGGCAATGGGGCCAAAGGTCAAACTGGGACTGGACAACTAGAGAACAGTCTGACTCCGACTCTGGTACAACTTCCATGGACCACTGACAGCACAGCAGCCGTACCCAGTGGTATGTATGGGTGGTGAGATGTTAAGTAGTTTTTCCTGAGGCGTATAAGGTGGATCTGTCTTTGAATTTACCTCACATTTAAATTAGGACTGGGCTGAGACAAGAGGAAGGCTGTTTCTCACGGAGCTTATTTAAGAAGTAAAAAAAAAAATCTTGATGTTAAATTGAGATCAGTTATGTTGAGGAGAAACAGGCTGGACAAAAAAGAGATCTTATTTATCTCTTTTTTTAAAAGAGATCTTATTTAGATCTTATTTAGATTTTTTTTTTCCTCTGGGATATGATGAGTTAAAGATGCTCCTTATTTTTGGACAGTCCCTTCAGAAATGTTGCAGTTTATTGCCTCAGTTGCCAGTGAGATGAAAATTAAAGTCATATGTTCATTTGAAAAGGAACTCCCCTTTTATCTTGTGTTCTGTTAATAAAAGTTGGTGTAAATTAATGTGATTTATGTCTTAATGACATAAATTTTTTCTGTTTTTTCTTTCTTTGAGCAGACTTGAAAATATCAGCTGGGTGGAATACAAACTTCATTTACACTTCATCTGCACAGGTATTGTTTAAACCTGTTTAAAGACTCATTGTTCTTCAGTTGTAGCACAATACAATACACATGGAAAAGTTTTCTTTTCAAGTACTTTTTATATTCCTTTTTTAAAACTGTACTTCTACTTGAGTATATTGTTGAGCCAGTAATTACCTTTTTACTTCAGCCATGATCCTGGATTTTCTGTTTTGTGTTTTTCCTTGTTTCATGTGTGCTTTCATTTTAAATCTGTCTCCTGATTTATTCTGTAGGATCACTCCTTGTGTGTCATGTCTGGTTTTACTTCCTGCCTTTGTGTGTTTTTACTCGTCTGTCCCACACCTGTTCCTCATCATCCTGCTGTCACCTGCCCCTCGTTATCCTGCTGCTCTTCTTATGCATATAATTTCTGTGCTTTGCTTGTGTTTTGTCAGTTTGTCTGTGTTGGTCCCTGCTTTGTTGTCCGTGCTCCTTTCTGGATTCCCTCCATGTTCCTCGTTTACTGGTTTGTTTCTAGTTTGCTTTTTGTGATTTTCTTGGGTACTTTGTTTCTCTGCTACCTGCTCCGTCAGTTTTGTTGCCTGCTTAGGGTTTGTTTTTTTGTCTTTTTGTATCACCTTTGTGCTATTAAAACTCGCTTTTTGTTCACCCATCCTGCCTGCGTTGTCTTTTGCAAATAAGTCCTCTCTTGAACTTTTATGAAACGTGACAACTTCACTACATTTGCCTTGTGCCTCCCAAAAATCACTGAGATCTCTGATTTTAAAAGCATCTCTAAATGCAAATTGAACTAAGTTGTACATTCTGAAGGTGAAAATTGTGTTAGCCATGCTCATTTTTCATGTCCTACTGTAATCTTTAATGCTAAAATAAGTAAGAGAAGGGTAGAGAGGAAGAGATGAAGAGTGAGTGGGAGAAAATAGTTTTTTTATGTTTATCGCACACCATAAAGAATACGAAATGGAAAGCAATGTAAGTAATTTGTTAAATGGATGATTTTTTTTACTTGAGTCACTTTTGTAGGAGTAACTGTACTTTTACGTCAGCATAGATTTGCAGTACTTTACCCATCATTGTTGTTCTTGCCTATTTGCCATTGTATTAAAAATGCCGCTTTGTCATGTCTATTAAACTGGCCACCTTTAATGTTAATTCTAATGTTTCTATCTTTTAAGAGCTTGGATCGAGGACAGATAACTGGACGGCTTGATGAGACAAAACTGCAAGAATGGCTGTCATTGAGAAATGGCAACGCAGCGGCAAAGAGGTCCTTATTTCTAATTGTATTATGGTTGTAATTAAGTGCACATATGAAAAATCACTCATATATAACCCCCCCCCCCCCCCCCGTTTTATTCAACAGAGACATTTCTTCAATGTTTCTGACAAGTTCAAGTCTTGTTGCAAGTTTCACGAAGGCTGAGTGAGTCCCTTTCTATTATTAAGAAGCAAACTCAGTTATAATGTAAGACATGAGAGCAAGCTTAAGAATTTAGGGATAATCTGAATGTAATTTTTCTAAATTTGTCCTGCATCTTTGTTTTAATGCTTTTCTTTTGGTATCAGCGGGGCTCCATTAGAAGCAGGTGCCTTAACTGTGGACCTTGAAGCAGCTAGCAAAGCTTTCGACCAGATGCTGGAAATACCATGGATCAAACAATCAGTAAAGAACATAATTAATTGCATGCATCACTGAGATCATTTTTTTTTCTTTTGCTTTGCTTGCTTTATTTACAAACAAGTGTATGCTGTGTACATGCTGCCATGTTATCTCATAAATCTCTTTCCATGTAGGTGGATCTTACCAACCTGATTAACTTGCTTTGCGCTTCAAGAACTGCCCTAAAATCACCAGAGATCATCCTGATTCTGCTGACATGTCCCCTTCTCCAAGAGGACACTCATGTCATGAACCATGTGTTGCCCCTGGCTATCATTATGGCAGATCTGCATGAGAAGACCCTGAAAATACTAAGTAAAAAAACAGCACACATTCTTTTTTTATCTGAAGTTCATATTTCCTTCAATGTGCTGGTTCTCACCGAACCTATTCTAACCAAATTTTAAAATGTACAATATAAAATCCATACACATCGTCATTAGATAAAACTGTTCTGCTGTTGACTAGCTTAAGAAAATGTGAGATATTTCTATGATATATGCCATATACACGGTTTTTGTTTTGTTTTGCAGGAAGCTTGTGGTCTTCCCTGACAGCCTCTGTACTAACGAAGCACATCTTGGTGTTCAGAAAGGCCCTGTCCTTCCTGCTAAGAAATGGCCTCTTGATAACTCACAATCCAGGAGTCAAATACCTGCTGGAAGCCCTCAAGCTGCTCTACAAAGTCAGTGCTTTATATAATTTCAAGCATCAGTGTGTTTAGTGTAATATCTATTTAAGTTTTTAAATTTAGGATCAAAGTTAAAAGGAAATCATTTATTCTTGGAATAGGCTCGTAAAGACATTCCCCCTGATTAATGCTAAAGAGGGTTTTTTTTCAGCTTTTTTGTGTCAGACAGCTGAAATCTAGTTTTTGCTGTAACTTCTCAGAAATATTGCTACCCTCTGAGGCAGTTTTCTCCAGTATGTCAATTTCTAAAGCATTTTAGAAAGTGTTTGTCCTCTTGTGTGTGATCAGAATTAACACTGAGGCTAAAAATTGTTCTCAAATTAATACTTTTTTTTAATGACTTCCCATCACAAGTGAGCAGAGCTCAAGGTGTTGTCTTAAAACTGTCTGACTACCTGGCATGATTGCCTGGCATTTTTGTGTTTTCAAGTTTTCTGTCCATCCTTACACCTGTCTGACCCGTCTCGTGAATGCAATATCTCAGGAATGCCTCCAAGGGTTATTTCATCAAAAATGTGTCTGGACAGTTATGGGTGTAAACTGCAGCTTTTTTTTCACAGGCAAACAAAGCTGGAAAGTCCTACAAAGTTCCACTGAGCACTTTTTACGTAGAGGAAATCCGTGGTAATGTGCCAGTCACGGACGTCCCACTTTGGTTGCGATTTTCTAAAGTGGAGGTATAAATACACAGTACACATTATTCACAAAGTGTTTCAGAGGAACAACATTTCCCTTTGACCTGAATACTGTTGGACTGCTTTTTGCTGAGATAAGTTCATAAGTGGATAACTGGTTATTTTCCTAAAGGATGACGAAAACACACCCGCCATTTTTTGCCGCTATCCATTCCTGTTTACTCTGGATTGCAAGGTGTCGGTCTTTAACATCTTTGCATCTATAGCAAAGGTACAGTATGTATTAAAAAGATAATTTACAGACATTTTACTGAACTTCTATATTAATAATAAGCATAATATGGTTGCAGTTGTTTTTTAAATTTAGCATTCATTTAAAATAATACATCTTGTACTATCCAATATTAAAATTGCTTTCCATCTGTGAGATTTCTTTACAAGAAGAGTTTTTAAATTACAGGATGCACAATCTGTCATGCATGAACTGGCTTTGGCATGTTGTGAAAAAATGGGGACGTCCCCAGACTCTGCCCCACCCCCGGTCTTCCAGCTAACTCTGAGACGAACTCACCTGCTTGAAGACACCTTTAGACAACTCGGTGCAGCTGACCACTGCGCCTTCAGAAGGGAACTTTTGGTAAACACACACACAAATCTTTATCAGCTTTACTATTCTGAAACAAAATTTTGTAGCTTTTTAATTTATATTATTTCGCTGCAGAGTAATTTAAAGGAGTAGTCCGTTTTCTATTTCCATAGACAAAAAAAGTCAAAATCATGGCAGCAGAGAGTAAGATTTTGTCCCTGGTATCGGCAGAACTTCACGAGCAATGATATTTGATAGCATGTTTCCATTGCCCCATGAGCACTCTTAACTTAATGTATAAATTGATTGAGTGCCCTGATATCTTAATAAAATTTAACGTACATTTTGAAATCATTTTACAATAAAAGTATGCATTCATAACTGTTTGGAATCATACCTGTGCTAATTAGAAATGTTCTTCATCACAATAAGAATTAAATAAATGACTGAATTAAAATTGAGTTCTTTTAACTGTAGCAATGTGAGGATTGTGTGAAGGTGAGGTGTCATAACTATTAATTATACATTTGGAAATCCCTTCACAAAACCATTTGATTCAAGCACAAAATGGATGTCATGGAAGTCGTGTATGGATATTTATCGTGAGAGCTGATAAATACATTTCTGTTCTGAAGACACCTTTTTTAAAAAAATGTATTTTTTCCATCCTAGGTGCAATTTGTGGACAACAGGAAAGTGACAAATGTCAACAAAAAGGACTTCTTCCTGCACATGTTTGATGAGCTGATAGCTCCCGAGTCTGAGATGTTCATGTACAACGAGAGCAAGACTCTGGCCTGGTTTCCTCCCAAGGTAAGACCAGTGTATTAAGCAGAAAACTAAAGGTGCACTGTGTAGGATTTAGTGGCATCAAGCAATGAGGTTGCAGATTGCAACCATCTGATTACCCCTCTGCTCACAAGTCCCTTTACAAGCGTGTAGAGAAAACATGGAAGGCCCAGCATAGAGTCGGCGTTTTGTTTGTCCATCCTTGGCTACTGTAGAAATATGGTGATACAACATGGCAGACTCCTTTGATGAGGACCCGCTCTGAACGTAGATATAAACAACTCATTCTAAGCTAATGAGAACACGATTCTAATTTCAGGTGATTATACATGAATAAAAGCATAATTAGGAATATTATATTCCATTTTTGCCCATACATCCCCTGAAAACCTACACACTGCACCTTTAAATTCTTACACATACTAACCCGCTAAACAGATCCCTTGACGTGATTTAACTGGCCTATTTCTGGTTACACAGTGCCTTTAAACCATTTATAAATATAACATCCAAATGAGCATATTACTCTAAAAGTGTGAAGAAAAAAGATGTTCGTGCTTTTCTCTGATGTCTGATGCCCCGTTTTACATTTTTATAAGTCAAAGAAACGTGTTGTGCATTTGACCTTATCATCATCAGAAAACGTGACAGTTATAGAATTGCTCATGTGTTCATTATCAACCATACAGCCAAAAGTTGAGAAGAAGACCTACTTCCTGTTTGGCGTTCTGTGTGGCCTGGCCCTCTACAACCACAACATTGTCCACATGCCTTTTCCACTGGTTCTCTTCAAGAAGCTGCTTAAAGTCAAACCCACACTGGATGACATGAAGGAGTTTGACCCTGTCGTGGCAGAGTAAGATTTAAAAATGGAGTTTCTTTTTGTTGCAACTGTTTTTGCATTGCTGTTTCAATCTATAACTACTCTTGATCAACATGAGTAGTTTGTGTCTTATTGCAGAAAATTAAATAGTCTGGTGGTTTGCAGGTCTGCAGGTCTGCAGGTCCTAGTTGTGTTAAAGGAATACTTCAACCACAAAATGACCATTTGTATATCAATTACTCAAAGTATCGTATGTCATAAAAGATGTCATTATAAGTCATAGAATAGTATGCCATAAAAATGTCACGGTAGAGTGTGTCATAAAACATTATTTAAATGTGCACTCCTTTCACTCCAATTCATCAAAATTTTTCTCCATCTTTATATTCTTTATTCACCATGGAGGCATGAGAGAAAAAAATGTTTTTCTACCGAAATTCAGCGTAACACGGGGTGAATAGGTACTACACAAACAGTCATTTTGTGCATTAAGTTCTCCTTTACATGGACCTTTTTGTGTCTTCAGGAGTTGGCGGTGCATGTTAGAGGACTACACTCCTGAAGTGGTAAACGGCCTGGAGATTCCTTTCACTGTAGGTTTCCTTAGATCACAGTCAAAATGACTGCCAGTGTCATTTCATACTTGAACCCTGTGTCCAGCATGTGTTGCTGCAAAATTCCAATCTGACTTAAATTGCCCTGTTTTTCTTACAGGTGGTCTGGGGTGATGAGGAAGTTGAGCTCGATCCAGCAGAAACAGGAAAACTTGTCACAGCGTCAAACAAGTATGTTTATAGAAAACTGTAAACATACTTGTTTGCTGCACATTTTTCACAACCTTTGAACATGTTTGATATTTGTCAGTCTGCGTCTTTGATTTCCTCTCAACTTTCATGTCATATTGCTGTGCGTCCTATAGACTGATGCACAGTTACCCTTTCTCATGTCAGCTAAAGATCCTGCTTTTGCTGCCATCTACCTGTTGAAATGGCCAAGTTAAAACTGTCAGTTCGAAGAGAAAAGCGCACTAAAACTTTTCTTTGGGATAATATAAGCAGCATTTGTGTAAAGAAGAAATTGCAGGGGTGAAGTCTCCAGATATTGTCAGAACTCAGTTGATGCTACTTAATAAAAAAAAATGTCTCTATAGAAAAGAATTCGTAGACGCCTCCATCGACTACGCCTTCAACACATCAGTGGAGAGAGAGTTCAAAGCGTTCAAGGAAGGTTTCTTCAAGGTGTGTCACATCGACGTGGTGGAGTTCTTCCAGCCTGAGGAGTTGCAAGCGGTGATGGTGGGCCAAGAAAACTACGACTGGGAGGTGTTCAGGAAGGTCTGCTAAAACCCAGGACAGCTTTTCACTTTTGTAGATACTGAGATTTATCTTAACACACTAATTTTCTATTCAAATATTCAGAATTTTTTCAAACTTGTGTCCAAAGAAATCATATAGCATCAAGCTTTGGCAAACAGTATGAAACAACCTTTTTTGTCATGTGTGGACCCATTTGTATGTTACATTACTCCAAACTGTTTTTCAGTGCTTACCATAGCACTGCATTCTCAGATTGTCAAAGACTTGAACTTTGAGTTAAGTTTTGAACTATTTTAAAAACTTTTTTTCAAAAATTGAAGTAAAAAGTGGCATAAAATGGAAAGAAACAAGTAAAGTAAAAGTACATTAAAATTGTATAAGTACGGCAGTTGAGTAAATGTACCTATTTATTTACCACTTCTGTATTTTCCAAATAGAACACCGTTTATGAAGGAGTCTACCATGAGGGGCATCCAAACATCGTGACTTTCTGGGAGGTGTTTGAGAACCTGACAGCAGAAGAGAAGAAAAAGTTCCTCGGTAAGTAATAAACATGGCTGTGTTCATAATCATTTCTCAAGCTTGACTTTAAAGTGGAGCAGAACTGTCTCTGTGAGTTTTACCTGAAAGAAACAAATTTGATGTTTTCGTTAGGATTTTATGAAGTTTTCTATCATTTAAAAGTGTTTCTTTTGTGTGTTTGTTTGCCAGTGTTCCTCACAGGCTGTGGCCGTGTGCCCTTCCTGGGTATGGAAAGCATCAAGATGAGAGTCGCTGTCTTGCCTGATACCTCTGAGCTCCATTTGCCAGAATCCCTCACCTGCCATTGTCTGTTATTGCTGCCCATCTACCAGAGATACCCGGTGGAGAGGACGATGCACAGCAGGCTCCTGCAGGCGATTAATCACAACAGAGGCTTCTGGAAGCAAGTAGACACAGAATGAAGCGACAAAGTCTCCTTTATAAACATCTTATTTTCTGGTAGTTTAAGGCTTTTTGTCTCCACAATCTGCTAAATCTTGTTTTTTTTTTCTCTTACACATGCCATTAAGTTCTAACTTGTTATCTATAGTAATATTATTAAGCTATGAAGGGTTTTCACAGGAGATCAGCAGCCCATGTTCTGTCATGTAGCACTTTGAGAGACAGTAATGCAGATGCAGTTATTGGCCAAAGCCGCCTGCACGTTAAATGTTGAAGGGCTGTTTGATCATTTTATTTTGATGAAGCAGTACAGCCGTTAGTTATTTAACCATAAGAGTAAGAACTGGTGTTTCCTCCTATCCATTCAGCAAGTTAAAGAATAAAAATATGCACATTTGGAAAGTTTGAAAAAAAGAATTAATATATCCTGACAAATCATATACAGGGTATGGATGTATGAATAAAATCACTGGCATTTAGTATCCACATCATGTTAAAGATGGGTGGATATTGGGCTTTAGCTTTTTCCATATCAATAAATATAGTCAGCAGTTGTCGGGCTGCTGCCGTTGCTGCTACACCTCTTCTGAGCTGATAACCTCACTGGCATAGTTAACAGTAAGTACTCTTTCAGTTCATGTTATACAAGCCTAGATCTTGCATTAATATTTTATTTTTGTGTCACCAAAGATAAGCAATACTATATTGTGTATAAATCTGGAAAATGTTTAGTACTTTAATAACCTGCTAAACGAATGACTTTCTCTGTGATACTGGCTTGCAGTTAATAATGTTGAAATTAAAAGACTATTTCACCCATAAAATGAGCAATTCACTATAACCTCACAATTTTAAACTGTTTGGTCAGACTCCAATACTAAATTGTTTTGGGATTTTTAAGTAAAATGCATGTGTTTAGTAAGTACTGAGCATAAGACTGGCTAAGACTTGGATTATATTGCAAATATTGTGTGAGAGTTTGGAAACATGTTTTTATATAGCTTTTCTGTTAAACATGATTATCAGTCAATCAATAAATCAATGTTTGCCATTTTCTGTGGAGGCATGCAAGTTCTTTTGTGGGTGAAGTATTTTGAACATACATCAATCTTTTGGTCGTAAACCACAGGCCAGTTTAACAATCTTTATATCATTTTCTAGTGGACTGTTTTAAATTAGGTAAGATACTATTCTTGACTTTGTAGTTAACAGCAAAGCAAATTAAGAAGTGCGAACATTTAGCTTAAAACTTAAAAGAGCCACGAGAAAGGAGAAAAAAATCTTATGAAGGATTTGTACCTCCTTCCCTTCCATAACCGGTTAAGATTCTCTTCCTGTAATTTAAATTTAACTGCAATAGTTTCTGTGATTGGGGAAAAAAGAAACAAAACTCACATCAGAGAAGAACAAATTTGAGCACATGAAACAAAACTCAGAGCTCAGCAGCTTCATCAATCAGAATTTATTCATCTGTCGTCATATCAGTTCAATGGCTTGATTTGATTGTATGCTTTCAGCTTTCTTTGACAGTCAGAGATGGCATCCATTAATGATTAATCCTGAAAAAAATTACCTGCTACATGTATATAGAATGAGTCATTAGTAATGAGATGCTTCAATTTCATAAACTCAGTTTAAATAATTTGTCAAAGTATTTGGAAAAAGGTTTCAATGACCTCAGTTAAGTGATGGAAGCCTTTTATTGTTCATAAATTATCTTTAGTTTTGATATGAGGAAAATGCAAAACTCCTGAATTTTGAATTTTTCTCCCGAATTAAAGCGAATGTGAATCCTTCCCTGGTTTGAGTTAACATTCGTGACAAAAGTGGAGACACGGTGATGATAAAGAATTTACAAGCACATTAACGCAAAACAAACTATCTCTGACATTAAAATATTTCAAGTATCTCAAAGAGACACAATTTTCACAGAACAGACCATCCCATCTCTTCCCTTACTTTATTCCTTTTGACTTTCAATGTGAAAAGCATTAAAAGACTTACTTTGTTTTTAAAAGCATATCAAAGTCAATTTAACATTTCATCGAGACATCTACACCCTGTGGCTTCCACACCGTTGAAATTTCTATTCAAGAGTTGTCAGGCAGCAAAGCTCAAACATGTATCAAAGCACATACAAAAAGATTTAACAGATAAAATGGAAGTGGTACTACACCCACACTTTATACACCAGTTAGAAAACCCTTGTTTCCGGATCCAGTAATGACAGGACGGGTATTCTCTAAGTTGGGAAATTAGTCAAACATTGAAACAGAGCCTGTTGATCACTTTTAAACCTGGATTTGAGTTCTTTGTCGTCGTTAAATGGACGGTTGTATGAGGTTAGTGTGCTTTATCTTCAGCGGCTCAGAAAATCATGATATCAGACCAGAGAAATAATACTTTTGCTTTACAGAAACATACATACTTAAATAGTCCTAAAAAAATAACTGACAAATAATTACAGTATAGAAAAACAACTTAAAGCCACTTGCTACATTTTTTAAAGAAATTACATAAAAAAAGACACAATAAAGGCAACACTAATGACACAGGGCTGTGCTGTGAGAGAAAAAGCTGTAATGCCTCAAATTCTCTCCTAATCGTCTTGTCGCATGTTTTGCTCCAAGCATACATGGAGTGAGTCTTGTGTTTACCTCTGTCTTTGTCAGGAAGTGATGGGATATCATCCAGACAACTGTGGCTTTTCTTAAATGTTTTTAAGGGGGTGAGATGGCATTCAGGCAGTCAAGTTCATCTTCTGAAGAATGAGCGTGTGTGTTTTATCTGATAAGGTGGTAGGTGAGCCAGTACATGAAGATGGGTTGTGCAGCTGCTATGGACATGGTGAGGTACATCCTTAACTGGTTTCTGGCTCCTCTCACCAGCCTCCCCTCCGCCGCCGCCTCAGATAACAGCTTCAGACGCAAGGTGCGGATCTGAGAAGAGACCCATTTAAGGTATTCTTTAATCAACCATTAAACAGACTTGACTTCATGTCAGCTCTTTGTGTAGGTCATAATACTCTGATCTTTAAATCAGAGTTCAAAATACTTTTTTCGGTGTACAAGCACTATTGCATGTAACTAAATTACATGCACCATTTCTTCTAATGTACAGGATGCCAAGAAGGAAACAGTCTTTCCAGAACACCAACTACATCAATGCTGTGCCAGATATCTGTTTTAATTATTTATAAACAGGGAATCTATCCACTGAGCTCGATGCTGGTACTCACCATAAAGACAAAGATGGCAGCACAGCACCACAGTAGAGAGAGATAGTACGCTGGCCTTCCAAACAACAAGCCTGCTACTACACCTACAATCATCCTGAGGTAACACAAAGAGACGCACACACAGTCACAGATTGGGTATAATATCCACAGATTGATAGTGTTAAACTACGAAAATGTAAGAGATGTTTTATTCTTAGCATCATTCAAAGGAAAAATTAGCCATTGGAAAAGGAACAACTGAGCTAAACAAAGTAACACAGGTAAACAGAGATAATGAAAATTTGAACACAATCATAAAAAGATGCTGCACAAACCCGACGTATTTGTAGCCAGAAAAGGCCAGCAGGTCGATGGTTGTGAGGTCGGTGTTCACGGTCACAAGGTAGAGTGACAGCAGGACCGCCAGGACTTCCATGATCAGCCACACCAGCGCTGAGCTGGCCTGAACTCCCAGCAGCTCTGGAGAAAACCTGAAGGGAGAGATGACGCCTTGGTGTAACACACAATGAATTCACATTAAATTGACAACCTGTTCTTATGTAAAAAAAAATAAAAATAAAAAAAAATGATACTGAGCTATTAATGATCACTGCTTAGACAAAGAATCAATTGGTAATAAAGCACTTAATTAGTGTGTCTCTTCTAAAGGAATTGATAAAAACATGGATGTATGTACCTGTTCTGTGTGCCGAGGGCCAGTCCAGCCACCAGGACGTATGTGATGAAGCCCATGGCGGGAATGTAGAGATCAGGAGCGTTCACGTCGAAGCGTGGAGCCACTGGAGTGTCCTGCTGGTAACTCACCTCCCAGTTCTACAACAAGGTCAAAACACCAGCTGAAACATCTTTCTACACAACATGGGAATTTTATTTGACACTATTTGTATTCTACCGCTGTTTGTCAATGTAGCTGATCATCCGTTACAGAGGGTTAATATCCTGATACAACATTAGTGTCACACTTACAGGCTCAGTCAAACTGATGCTCAAAACCTGTGTGGGCCTACTTTTTCCACATAAAGAAAATACACCAGGAATAGAAAAGGAAATTGATAAAATAATCGGACTGATAAGCAGAATTGATAATGCCTTTGATATCAATAAAATCTTCTAATTCCCATTCCTTGCAAAGTGCCAGGCAAAACAGAATCATTTTAAGAGACTTACCTCATGCATGTAAGGGAAAACAAGAAGGCCCAGTTTTTTCCCCACGTACACGGTGTCCACAGCAAAGTAATATTTCAGCTTAGAAATCGGAATGAACCTGTCCAGCTGAAACAAGCACACGGACATACACACATGCATTATTAAGCCTAATATATCCCCGGGCTTCTACGACTATTTTGTGGGAGCTCTTTTGCATCCTTTCTGGTAAGCAACAATATAAAATATTAATGACTCAGTCTTACATTTTTGTCCACCATTTCCCTTCCCTGAGACGCCAGTGAGCTACCATATGCCATGGCCAGGTTAGACATGGGGTCAGACAGGATGGACTCGCCAGGAAACCCTGCTGCTTGAGGCCCGGCCTGCTGGTTCCTGTCAAAGTGACATAAGAAAATGTATCTACTGGAAGAACATGATGGATGCATCAGGTAAAAAATACAAACGTGTAGTGAATTCTATCGTGAAGAGACAATTCAAAAGACTACAAAGCCAAAGTAACAGGAAGTAAACTAGGATGGTTGTTTTCTTTGTCTCCCAAAGATTCATTTTTTTTTATTTTAGTGGGAATAATCTAATTGATTGACAAAGGTAGCCTCTTTTTTTCTTTGATGCAATATAGTACACAATCATTCAAAATGCAATAAGACTGAACTCCAAAAGATGTATCGGGATCAAAGAGACATTTTAATTTCATTTTTTAAACTTTGTTTTTAAAAATGACTATTAAATCTACCTTGTAAGTATTAAGACAATATGTTAGCACAAAAGTTTAACATGCAGCCTAACTTCAGCCTGGCTCCCACCTGTACCCTGCACCACTCGTATCCTCAAACAGCTGGCTGCCCTCTGAACCATCCACCGAGCTATTCCTGAGACGCATATTTGGCTCTGGATGAAAAGAGAGTGATTAGAGACAGAGATCTGTCAAACAAAGGACTATATCTGAACCTCTCAAATCACATGAAATTGTTAAAAAAAATTAGTAAAGCAAGCAAAAGTGAGGCAGCCGCAATTAAAGGAAACCTGAGAAACCAACATGCATCAATTATTTGTATGAAAGATTTGCCCAATCACCCTTTATTGTTTTTGGTTGTTCAAAATCATAGAAATTTAAGAGCAGGCAATCACCAACACTGGCTGTTCTGTGAACGACGTGATGATAAATGTGAGAACTTCTTGTTAGTTTCAAAGTTAGATTATACTGCAAGTGTCCACAGTGTTCAACATCTGTTGCACAGTTCCACTGTAGAGGCAGAATAAGGATTTCTGGCACAACTTCACTTTACTTCAAGGTGCATGGAAAAGGAAAAAAGTCTGACACTGTAAAACTCCAGCAACATTTACCTATAACGAACAACTTAATTGTAAGACCAACACATTCTGGCTTGTGGCCTTCATGAGGCGCATGAGGCGAGGGTTGCAACGGTATGAGATTCTGACAGTACAATTATTATCTCAGAAAATATCACAATTTTGCAGTAAGGTGGTATAACAACAAGTAATGTGACCGTTGACACAGTATTCATATTATCATCAGTTGCAATGACCCTTAAAGAAATGAAACATTAAGGATTATTTTAGACAGAGCAAAGGTTTTATTATAATTGCAACTTTTTTTTTATGGAAGTATGCACAAAAAGTTTACCTTAAATAATAATAGTACTCAATACATAATGAAATACATAAAACAAAGGTGAAATTCTCCGTCTGGTTGCATTTTTTGGAATACTGTTGTTAAGCAAATGGACATGGTATGATAACCATACATTTTCATACCACAGTAATCTTGAAACCTATACACTGCTGCAACCTTATAAGGGGCTAATATATACAGCTAATGTGACAATAGCATCATGTTTCTTTCCTATATGAAGCTTGTAACCAAATGAAAATATTATGTGAACAATGTGTGTAGACAATCCCAGTGTGAATGCTCCATGCAGGAGAAAGAGCTTCTTGGCTTCATCCCCTGAGGGAGTAATAACCTCATCACACACTGATCACAAGAGCTGATTATATAACCCCGAAAGAGCCACAAAGAGTTAAAACCCCTTTCCTCTGTTATCACTATTGGTAAAGATTGTGTAATGGATATGTTACAAACCTAAAGTGTGCTAGCTACACACACAATCACCTTTATATAAACTAAAAACACCTAAAACTAGCACACTGCCTGATAACTCAACCGATGCAGACAATTGATATTTTGAGCAATAAATATGACATTTCAAGTGTTTGCTTGAATCCTCTGAAGAGTGCTCTTTTACACTTTGTGATGCTTACATATCTGTTTAGAGACACGTTTACTGGACCTGTGTTAACGTACTCGGTGTAACATCATTAATTGCCCTTAAACTCATTACAAATGTTTTGCTCATGGATCAAAAATAAACCCAATCCCCAAAGTCTAACCCAGATTAAAGTTTGAAAACAGAGGCTGAGCTAACTTTAAATGCACCAAAACGTATCCCAGTCATTGCACAGAAAGAAGAGACAGAAATAACATGTACACACCCCCGTATAAGTATGAGGGACCACCGTTAGCCTGCCTTGCATATGTAACACTGGGAGAATTAGCTAGTTAGCATTGTTAACTTAGCCAGTGTTTATTGATAGTTTGTAGCGAGGCTATCCAATTTTCTTGACTAATACTGTCTTTCACATTGGCTAACGTTAGACGATTCTTTGTATTTTTTTCCAAGCTATTTATTATCATATAGCTAGTTATTAGCCTCAACCGACTGAAACGACGACAGCAACGTCAACATTCAGTTCCGTTTACGTTGAAAGCTAGCAAGAACAAAATGTGCACATGCAGCCGATCGCTTAAATTAAAGGCTGATTTGATCGATAAAGTCACGTACGTAACTTACGCTGTCTGAACCCACTTTGAGTTGCAGTGTAATCCATTTGGACTGACTTGGTGGCAGCTGCAGCCGCAAGTAAACCAACTCCACTGAGATGCAGTTGCTGCTAGTTAGCAAGCTACATAGAGAAGTTAGAGTCATTCATAAATTTACACGGAAGTCAACGGTTTCTTCTTCTTCTTTGGATTTAATGACGGCTCACAAAACAACGTGAAATGTGAATAGCGCCACCTACTGTATCAAGGCGTCCTAGGTTTGATAACACACTGCAATAATAACTAATAATAATAATAATAATAATAATAATAATAATAATAATAATAATAATAATAATAATAATAATAATAATAATAATAATAATATAAACCACTGCAGTAGCAGAATTACACAATCAGAATTAAGAAAATAAATAAATAAAAATCAGAACAACATACATTTGACTTATTTTGGTTTAGTTTCCTCGTTTATTTGTTTTTTTTTTCCCTTTCAGGCAGATAATGAGAAAACAATCGTCTTCTTTCAAAATTTAGTTTATATAGAAACAAATAAACTAAATCCTCACTCGTTTTTTTAGTTTTCCAGAAGAAAATGAATAATGAATGGATGACACACGGACCGAGAATCTATAGGAACCTTCAGTGTTTCATGTGTGTTTCACCCGGACTACGTAACATAACGTACCATGGACGCCAGTGTGGAGATAAACGTGAAGGCTGTCAGGAGGAGCAAAGAAGACAAGAAAGTTCTTCGAAAACAGATAAAAGCCAGTCACACTCTGCTGAAACACGAAGGCATCAGCACATCATCACAGCCTACCAAGGTAACAGGAAACAAACGTTTAGAAACAGGAAGCGGCAGCTGTCGGGTAGCTAACACGTAGCTTCTTCTAGCTCCTTCTCTTTAAATGTCTTGATTTACACTTAATAGACGCAAAAAATACAATTCAAAGTTTATTCTCAGCTCATGTGAGTTAAATACGAGTTTTCGATGAGAAATTTGGCTGACTAATGATTAGGTATTACTAAATATCAGCATGTATCAGCTGACTGTAGTCATGTAGAAGGACAATAATAACGTTAGGCTTTATATGGCACTTGTTATTTTCTGTCTTACAGCTGGGATCAAGTTTACAACCTGAAACGTTTGTGTTGTGACAGAATCTGTCTCATAATATAAGTCTGAGTCATTTTTTCTAATAACTTAAATGACATTTGCACAAGGAATTTACTTTTGTTTGTTGTATCCCAGGGCACATTAAATATCATGACAATAGGAAATGGGTTTCATAAGTAAACAGTGACATCTCAAACGACTGAAAAATAAACAAATGAGAACAGAAAAAGAACTTACTGCAAAGTTTGTGGGTGTATCTTAGACAGTAGGGGATCATTACCAGGAAATAATAACAGTCTGGTGACAAAGTTTATGTTATGTTGTCTTTTCAACCATGAAAAATAAAGTTGACATGAAATAACATTTCTTCAGGACCAGATTATAAACTCGACTAAACACAAGACGAAATGTAAAAGCAGATAAAGACAGAACTATGAAACAATGCTGACATCGTTGTTTACTAAGTGATTGTACTTTTGTTTTTTTCTTTAGCAAAGTAGGGGATGGTTGGGGTGTTTTTTTTTTTGTAAATCCTGACTCTCTTTGGACCTAGACATATTTTTCCTTGAGCCTCTCTGAGTAACTGGGAGAAAGTGCATGACCCTCCTCCCTCCACCAATGAAAATAATAAATGGAGTGATTTTGAAGATTTTTAAAAGAAAAGACGCTTTTCAATCCCACTTGTGAGTTCTGGAAGTATTTAAAATATATATAAAATACAACCATTTAAAGTTAAATGTCCCTCCTCTGAGCCAAATAAAAAACATCTCTCAAAGATAATGAGGGGGTGTGTTGAGGGTTCAGTCTTAGAGGCCACTCATTGTGGTGGTGTAGGATTTAATTACAGTAATATCTCAAAGTGTGATCAGCCTGTTTTGGATGTCATCTTTCAAATTTATTGTTGTTGTCACACTGCTCAGTCGAAAATTAAGTACTTCGGATTCCTCTGCAGAGTTTGGTGGTGGCTAATGGTGGCCTGGGGAACGGCGTTAGTCGAGAGGAGCTGCTTGCAGCCCTGAAAGAGATGGGAGAGGTGGTCACACTGATCATGCACCCACACAAGCCCTACGCTTTTGTCACATACAGGTACATGTGAACACATCACACAAGTTATTTTAAACCTTTTAAACCTTCCTGGAAGACTTTGTTTTAAATCTCAGTGTTGTTATTGTCGTTCTGTTTCCAGATCGGAAGAGAGTGCTCGGAAAGCTCACATCCACCTCAATGGCGAAAAGCTTCAGTGTGGGGAGAACAGCGTCACACTCTACCTCAGTTATGTTGACTCAGGTACTTAAACATTGGCACCCACAGACATAAGCATAAATAACTGTAATTACAATGCTATAGTCTTTTAAAGCATCATGTACTGTACATTTTAACAGTAATTTTGATAAATAAAAACATAGCTGTGTTTGTTTTTTGATCAGCAACATATTTTTGTAGCCAGCACTGTATGTTCTGTTAATGTGTTAATGCAGTGACCTGTAAAGAGGAGGCACCAGTTACTTTGCCAGAGGGATTAGTCTTGGTGGAAGATTTTGTGTCTCCGGAGGAAGAGGCTCTGCTGCTTGCTGCTATTGACTGGTCGTCTGTTAATGATGATGTCACTGGTGAGGGGCTGCATACTCTGTTTGTGTTTGGTTCACAAGTTCTGACTTAAGTTGAACTTTCAGCCAGGAACTTGATCATAAAAAAAACATCTTAAAAAAACATCTTATTTGTTTAAAAAATGAATTATTTAAAAAATGGCATCAGTGCATCCTTAAAATCAGGCATTTACAGTTGAGTATAGAAATTGTAGTAATTGTAAATGTAAAGTTGCTCACAAATATACTCATATTATATCACGCTCTTAGTAATTTATGTTTTAATATACAAAACTGTTATATACAATTCAGATAAGAAATAAAAGAAATGAAACCTGATTCGCTGACTTCATTTTAATGTCTTTTAGCTCAAAAAGCTCTGAAGCATAGAAGAGTCAAACATTATGGCTTTGAGTTTCGCTACGACAACAACAACGTGGATAAGGACAAGCCGTTAACTGCAGGTAAGCTTGCTTTTTATTTTTTTCTCACAATCTGGGTTTTATGGGTCATATTTTCATAGGTTTTACTGTTATTCCATTCATAGTAACATTTTACTCACTGTAACATCATTACACAATTATTAAGAACACAATTTAAGAAGCAGTATCATAGGAGCCTATGAGTGTGATTGTGTGTATGCAGGTATTCCTAGGAGTGTCTGCCTGTTCTGGAACGATGTGTGACAAACAAACACATCAACATCATGCCAGACCAGCTGACCGTCAACCAGTATGAGGCGGGACAGGGTGAGTTTTTCCAGTCCTGTCTCAAATGACTCACCTGATATATTTCAAAGGTTATACTGAGGACTATGTAAACATGACCTAACACATGTTTCAGCTTTTCAAAACGCAATGAAACATGAAAAATAATGCAATGTTATTTCATATTAGATAGTTTATACTCATGGATAAATCCCCAAAATATAAATGTTTAATTTCGGGAGTGGTTCAGGAATCAATATTGGCATAATAACTAATTCTCGGCATGATTAGTCAATACCTAATCAAAACCATATTATCTTGTGAGCTGCAGGGAGTCATGCTTTGTTCCACATACCTCCGAAGTCGGAGCTGGGAATGACTTCACATCCAAGCTGATTATGTTTGAGTGTAACAAGTCCAAAAATCAAGATTGTTGTTAGTCACACCAGTTTTAGCCTGTTTAGCCATTGTTAGCAATACATTAGATAAGGATGCATTATGCTGTATTTTGCATATACAAACACTGTGGCAACATGTCAGATAGAAAGAAGTTGGACATTTCTCAGACAGAGGTGACAAAGTCCTAATAAAGAGTACATTACTGCAGCTTTCACTACTGTTAACACTGGGAGCAGCCATACTTTTCTATACTACTATACTACTACTACTACCACTACTACTACTATACTATACTATATTCGTACATACATTATATTTAGTTTTCATCACAAAAAAGTAACATAAATAAAACAAAAAACACATAACCAACATAGACACAAACACAACACAGCACAGCACAACAAAAAAAAAAAACAGACTGGACAGTTAAATTTCTGACTAGGAAATTCCAGTGCAAAAGAATCACACTATTAAAACAGACATAGGGTGTCAAGAACAGATGTTAAATTCAGTTTTTGATTTATGCACGGTAGTTTATTTATTTCAGAGGCTTATTATAGGCTATTATTATTATTATTATTATTATAAAAATTGAACATTGTACCAGAATATCGGCTCATGTGAATTTTTATTAATTCATACCACAGGGTGGCAGCAGAGTCTTTCCAACAAGCATTGATGAGGAATGATTAAAGTCTTTGGTTTCTTTTAGTGATTCATTAATAGATTTACAGTACAGACAAAACATTTAAGGGCTGAAATAATATTTTTGATGAACAAATATTTATGAATTCTGCTAATTTTTCTAAACTCAAGCACACAAACTAAATGTTATTATTTTATATTATTATTATTATTATTATTATTATTATTATTATTATTATTATTATTATTATTATTATTATATAATGTCACATATCACCAAAGTCCAATGGTGAGTTGACATGTTGAATCCAAACACTTGCATTTCAAGCTGGGGTTACCATTTTATTACTCTGTGTGTGTTTTATAATATTTTCAGGTATTCCTCCTCACGTGGACACTCACTCTGCCTTTGAGGACACCATCCTGTCACTGAGCCTGGGGGCAAAGGTAAGAAATCACTCTGTTATTTAACATTTTTTCAGAGCTCCAGTTCAACTTTTGTGCTGAAAAACTCTCACCACAGTAATGTGGGGATTGCAATTTACCCAACAATATATGATTGACCTATCAGCCTGTGTAGTCAATATCGACCATTGGTGCATTCATCAATAATTCAAACAAAAGTCACGCATTTAAAGATAAAAAAAAAGTGTTTGTCTAAAGAAAACCGTTTTTGTGTTTTAGCATAAAACAGAGACGCACAGTTAGAGGGTGGGTGTAAAGGGAAAAACAGTGCTGTCAGACACTTGTCTCTCTGTCAATCAAATCAATCAATCAAACTAAATGTCACTTCACAGACCACTGTTATTCATCTGTCTCATGGGGCACAACTGTCAGAGATGAGTATATGTAACACAGGGTTCCTGTGGATATATATACGGTATACTTTTGGATGGATACTTTTATGATAATATGATATCCATGTGTTCCACTTTAGAAGGATTTAATTGTTTTTTTAAGCATTTTAAGTAGACCAAAAAAGTTGCGTTTTATGTTGATATAAACATTTGGACAAAGTTGTTCCTAACCTTCAGGAACTGATGCGGATTCATGTTTTTTTTTTGTTAAATTTTGGATTTTGTAAAAAATTTGTCTTATATTTAATTACAACTGGCATTAAATAGTCTTCAAAAGTCTTAAATGTAACTTGTGTTTGGCTGTGGGAACCCTGGTAACCATATATTTATCCTTGTGATTTTACTGAGAACATTTTGACATCTTATTCTTTCCTCTCTCTCTCTGACACACTGATATACTGTCACTGCGGCCTTCAGTTGATATAGTTTGTAGTTAGTGACTGGTATCTCCCTTCTCGTGGACATTTTCTTAATGATTAATGAACAGAAGAGGTATAGATTTTCCTTCCTAAATTGTGGGGTTTGTTTTGTCCCTGTATATTCCAGGTGTGAATATTGTGTCACCTGTTGCTGTGATGCTGGTTTCGTCTCTGCAGGGTGACTGCTGTCAATGAGCACCCATCTGTCCCTGCTTGACTGAAAAGCAGGGGCTCTATTAGCAATCTGCTGTCATCTGTCACAGCATCTGTCGCACACACAGAGTGACAGACAGCATGTGTGTTTATTGCAGTGTGTTCTTTGTTGCAGCTCCTCTGTGGAGATTCTGAGCTACAAAAAGTGTACAGTAGGCGTATTATATCAGGTGCTCAGGGGAAAAAGGCAGAAACAGACACAGAAGAAGTGCACACTCTAACAGGGCCGCAGCTGTCTATTATTTTAACATTTTTTGATTGTTTCTTCGATTAATTGATTCATTCAAAGATATTCAGTTTACTGTCACAGAGGAGGACAGACACCAGTAAATATAAACATTTTAGAAGCTGGAATCAGAGAATGTTTACATTTTATTTTCTTAGAAAATAACTCAAACCAATTAATTGATTATCAAATTAGTTGGCGATTAATTAATTTATTAGTTGAAAATTAAATGTTGCAGCTCTAGACTCAATAGAAGAATTTAGTAAGCACAAGTACATTTCAGCATTACCTCTTCATCAGGTAATACTCAGCATTAGGGATGGAAATTACAAGAGGCCCAAACAAAGTAGTATTAATTACAAACACAAACCAGCGTTTGTCATTATGTCACATTCTGGTAATTTTAAAAGTAGCTTAAGTCTCTCATAAGTATAAATCAATATGACGGTGTGCAATATGTTGTAATTTTTAACCTTTTTTTTCAATTGCAACTTTTGTCCCAAAAGGAAAACTTTGCCAGCTTCTTTTGTTTTGTTTTTTTTAAATTAAAAAATATTAAGTTGTCTGCTCATGTCACTTTAGCCTTTTGTTTGCAGCAAATTTTATTATTCTGGTAGGCTACCAAAATTAAAATTTTTATTTGCATCATTAATAATTCTTATAAAAAAAATAATTGATAGTTGGTGTCCATGTAGTGATATGATTTTGCAACCCGAAATATTGCAGCACTATGTTGTATTGATTTTTCCCCCTACCCCGACTGACATCTAACCAAGAGGGTCCACATGTAGACTTCATCTTTTTCAACTCCCAGTGCGCTCCTCCATCAATGCCGCAACCCGCACAGATCAAAGTATTTTCAATATTTACAACACAAAACTCAGAGACACAGTGTTAGTTACATGGATCAATACAGTGAAATAAAATATTTTAAAACCCAAATGCTACAGTCACTGAATATAGTAATGTAATGATTAGAGTGAATATATTAAATAACATATTACACTGACAGTTTGGTAATGATACAAAAGGGGTAAATCTTTTTACACAAATGAAGGACTCACCCTAATTCAACAAAAAAGTTAAGAATAAAATGCAAAAAAGAACAACCACAGGATTAATCCAAACATTTACTGTGATTTGGTTAGTATTTTGTTATTCTGTGGGTGTAACAAGTTAATCCAACAGCAGTCTCCAGTTCATCATAAAATCTCACTTTCTGCCACCTGATTTGATTTAACTTGATCAGAGTTCTTGTGGATCCTTAAAAACTCCTAAAAGGCATTAAATCCATTAATCTAAATCCAAGGCCTCAGTTTGCATCAAAATGTCTTACATTAGTCTTTCAAAAATCTTAAAAATGATCAGACATGGTAAGCAGGATTGTTTTTGTTGTTGATCGTTTTTTCTGACTTTGCATTGCAAAATCTTAAAATAATGTGTAACATAAAAAAAAAATAATAATGATGATAATAATTAACAGAATGTCTCTCACATTAACATCACCAGAAAGTCATGTTTTATGTTACAATATTTATTGAAAAATAAAATAAATTCTCCCTAACCTTAAGTAACTTATGTCAGTTGATACTTTTTTTTTTGTTCTTCAAAAATGGCTACTGTAAAATTGGTCTTAAATTTTATTCCAAGTGACGTTCTAAAAGTCTTAAAAGTCTTAAGCACCACCTGCCCCAAGCAGTAGAAACCCTGTTAATTAATTTTAATGCTTCCAAAAAGTAAAAGAGTTAATGAATTGACTCAATCATATCTGAATAAACACATGCAGATTCATCTGCAGGTACATTCATGATTCAGTGTTACACTTTACAGGCTTATTGAGCTTGTTTGTGTTTACAGAACGAGAAAAGTAATAATGATCTGTCTATAGGCTTGTCCCTGTGTGTGTGTGTGTGTGTGTTTGTGTGTGTGTGTGTGTGTGTGTCTGACAGAGAGAAGAGAAATAGCGAGAGAGAGAGAGAGAAAATGATGAATAGTCCTGTAGTCACATTCCACCAGTTTCATTGATTGGCTAATGCTCCTCAGATGGAAGAGCACAGTCTTGCCTATCGTGTGTGTGTGAGAGTGTGTGAGTGTGTGACAAGAGACAGCGAGAGAGAGAGAGAGAGAGAGAGAAAGAGAAAGAGATTTCAGATGTGGTTTCAGGCAAAGATCAGATAATGTCATTTGCTGGTGTTACATGTACATCACTCTCTCACAGTCATACACAAACGCTTATCTGTTTCTCACACAGGCACATACGCACCCAAACACACACGCACACACACATGCACACACGCACGCACACTTCTACTTCACAAAATCCAATTTTCCTGCTGTCAGAAGTTGGAGGGTTGCAGTTTGAAATCGTGTAGATGTAATTTCCCAGCAGAGCTCATGCTGTTATGCGCTGTAAGGAAACATCAGGATCAAACATCAGCTCTGGGGTAGAGATGTTTCTGCTGGTTAACAGTGAGAGAGCAAGCAGAGTCTGTGTGTGAGTGGCTTTATTTTTCCTTCTGGTTGAAATCACGGAAAAAAACTACTATTACTAATACTGCATGAACAATTTGTATGAATACTGAATTTGAGTCATAACTACTGGATTATTTAAAAGTCAGTAAGTAAATTGTATACCATTTATTATAAACAAAACAGCTGTACAAAAACATGGCCTTATAAGGAACACTCAAGTAAATAATACAAAAACAAATTAAAAAAATAAGAATTAAATTGGACAACATCGTTATGGAGAATATATTTAAATAAGACTGAAACCTGAATAAAGCATTTTTTTGATACTTGAAGATACAGACACATTTCAGTAGGCATAAAAGTACTGAGGTTTAATGCATATTATCAGCAGGATATCAGCATTTTACTGCCAGGTCTAAACAGGCTCATAGTGTCATTTCTTATTTTATTTTTAGCTTTGATAAAATGCCTTGAAAAACTATAGATTTTCAATACCACAGGAAAACAATGCCTGACATTTAAGGCAAAAAACAAAACAAAAAAAACAGAAAAAACAAAACCATGATTAAAAAAAACATTTATTTTCTTGGTTAGTAGAAGAGAACAGCAGAATGACTGTAGTAATCTTTAAAAGATAAGAGACAGCAAAAAAAAGAGAAGTTGATAAGGTGTATTGTTATTGAAAGGAAATATTCTATAATCAATATGTATTGTTAAAATGATACTTTTGGCAGCACTAGTGCCACAGCGATTTCTGACCTTAAATAAAACTGATTCAGATGAATTTAATGCAGGGAGGTAAATACATTTTAAATTTTGGGTAAAAAAAGGTCCTTATTATTGGCAGAGGCACTGATTTTAAGTAACAGAATCTGTATTGAAAGAGAAAAAGTCAAATCTGTGCATCTTTAAAATTTATGGTTTTCAAGTTTCTTCCTGCTGTGTTTTATAGAGAAATTGTTATGTGTGTGTGAGGGAGTGATTTCCTCCGTTTCCTTATGAGTGGTCTTTCTTTTGATGTGTGTGTGTGTGTGTGTGTGTGTGTGTGTGTGTGTGTGTGTGTGTGTGTGTGTGTGTGTGTGTGTGTGTGTGTGTTATTACAGACAGTGATGGAATTTCGTCACCCTGATGGTCGTCTTGTTGCTGTGGTGTTGCCAGGACGGAGCCTCCTGGTGATGAAGGGGGAGAGCAGATACCTCTGGACACATGGGTGAGCTGGACTGTGTCGGATGGATCGTGTTTAGGAGTCAGATTATCTTGACCTGAGCTTTAGGTCGATCACAGGAGGAGTGACAGGTCTTTTCATCCAGAGAAACTCGATGTATTGATGTTTCTCTTGGCTTCAGTACCATCTGTCTGTGGACTTTTCCACACATTTTAATCCCTTCACAAATTAAGATAAAACCAATGACAGACTCTGGGCTTTGTCTCATCAGCATCTTCTGGTGTTCACATAGAGTACACCAGCTTTACAGCTCCTATCAGTTTGTTTAAGCAAGTCAACAACTGTTACCTCTTATCGTCCCTCAGGATAACTCCTCGGAAGTTTGACATGGTGCCAGCCTGCGACCCACAATCCCCTCCTCATGCGACGCCTGACCTCGGGACTCACAACAACCTCACTTTGAGCAAGAGGGGCACCCGTACTTCATTCACTTTCCGCAAGATCAGACACGAACCCTGCCGCTGTGGTGAGAATCTTGCAGATGCACAATGAAACAGAAGACTGCATCATCACCATAGCACATTTTGAAGATATGCTATGCAGGATTTTATTAATAATATTAATAATTATACTGTTATTTATTTACCCTTTTTACACATGAGTTGAAGTTCAGAGTACTTTACAATAATAATAAAAATGCAATACATTAAAATGGGCAAATTGTAAAATTTGTCAATTTTTAATTGATAAAATTAATAAGTGACAGTAAAAAAACAAAACAAAACAGATTAATAAGAATGATTAAAATAAGTGAATTTGTAAAAAAAAAAAAAAAAAACAAGGGTGGAGCTGAAGTTTAAAAATGTTTGAAGTGCCTGCATATCACAATTTTGGAGCTTAGTTTAAGAAAACTGCACCCCCTGTTTACTTGTATTTATATATTTGTTTATTTAAAAAAAAACAGCAGCACCATTATAAAACAACAGAAGGTCTTTAATGTGGGAAAGTCCCAAACCATTTAGAGCTTTAAAAACAAGTAATTGTAAAATCTATTCTAAAAAATCAGAGTCAATAAAGTTTGGGTAAAATTGGTATTGTTTGTTCTCTCTACAGTTAAGGGCAATAAAAACGTATAGTCTGCCCTGAAAATCCTCCCCTTTATCACCACATGTAGAATACATATGATTTACCGTTTGATGGACAGATTAATCTCACAGTTCAACCCCTGCCTTCTCCTCCCTTCCTCCCTCCAGCCTTCCCCTCTGCCTGTGACAGTCAGGGAGCTCTCTCAGCACCCTCTCCGCCTTCTCCTCCATCACTACCCTGTTGCCATACCGACGCAGCCCTCCTGGAGGAGGAGTATGTGCACCGGGTTTACGATGCCATAGCCTCCCACTTCAGCAGCACTCGCCACTCCCCCTGGCCTCGCGTTTGCCACTTCCTGTCATCGCTCCCACCTGGCAGCGTGCTGGCTGATGTGGGCTGTGGAAATGGGAAATACCTGGGTGTAAGCCCAGAGCTGATTGCTGTGAGTGACATCATGTGTTAACCATAATGTCTGTAATTTTGTGATACTTCTGTGATCCCTGTGGGATAATTTCCCTTATCACTCTGTTTGTATTGCTACTGCTTCTTAGATTATCCCCACTGTAAACTGCTTAACAATTTCATAAGTTATTTCTGTACAGAATAGTGTCGTAACTGCAGGGGCTGCTACATTTAGCAAATCGGTTACAGCCAGACAGCAAACGAATGAGGTAGAACTCCTCTTCTGCAACTTCACTAATAGTAGGTGATAAAAGAACAAGGTGGCAGAGGTCTTTTTTTATCAGTTTTATGGAGATGAGCCTGACTCACCCAATAACCCAAACAGCAATACATTATGATGATACTTGGACAAGGTCTTTATTGCAAACCACATGTGAATGCACAGGATCAAACTTATTTTGGTAAAGCTTTCAAAATCTATTTCAACATTTTGGGAAATATTCATATTTGATGTCTTTCTGAGAAGTGAGTGAGAAAAAATGATACCACTTTCAAGACATAGAAAATACACATATCAGCACCTTTTTACATGTCACTAATCGTTTTTATTTAATTAAAGCAAAAAACAAAACTAAACAATGCTTTCTCATTTTAAGCAGAGTTAGCTGCTGGAAGTAGAGATGCACAATATTATTGGTACGTCATTGTAAGTATCAGCAGATAACTGCTTTAAAATGAAATATTGGCATAGCCCTGAAATGAACATTTTGCCCATTATCAGGATTGTCTCAGGGAGCCCCTCTATGAAAATAAATATGGTATGTTTTTCATGTAACCTAAGTTAAAGTAGTTTATACTTTTGCTTAGTGAATGTGTTCATTTTGAAAAGTTTTGTAAATTTTTACGTTTTCATTTGATATAGTTGGCCATTCTGATAGTTGGCATTTTATATGTTAATTCGACTGCAGGTGAGACTTCATGTTCTCTGCAAAATTAGATGACAAAAAATTGGAGGTCAGCAAAAACCCAATGCCACTCACCCCTACCCTAGCTGGAACTAAACAAGATATAGTATTTTACATTAAAGGTGTTGGTAGGTGTATTTTTTTGTATTTGAAGAGAGGAGAGCTAGCAGTTTTCTCCTTTTCCAGTCTTAACACCTGACATGGCTAAACTTGTTCTAACTCCCTTGCTTTACCTGTTAACATGTAATTCATACTTAGTTTTATCATCTCACACACTAAAATAATAATATATATGGGTATTTACTATTTTTGCTGATAGATTCAGGTCCAACTCTTGACATTTGATTGCAAAGTATTTTAAATCTGCATATTGGGTTATAAATATGCATAGTGGCTGCCCTCTACAGGTTGAAGCTGGCTGTTGCAATTTAATTTTGCTATTGACTGTCCTGGTGCCAAGTGACGTAAATGGAGGCAGCTTTCTTCTTGCATGGCAAAATGATGAACCGTTTCTTTCTTAAAGTGGCTATTGCAAGATACAGATCTGAAAAAAATCAAATCTTTGCATAATTACACTCTCCTCGGGCAAGAAGCTGCTGTTTCATTATTTACCTCCTTGTGTGAGTCTAACAGGTTGTCTTAGTAGTGATGCTTTGACTGTACAGCAAGTCATAATGTTCACATGAACAAGGCTGTCTGTAATCAATTAGTAGCCAGTTTGTTTTGACATCATATCTCACTAAAAATGAGTTAAATAAACCAAAATGATGCCCTTCAGGATGATGTCCCCGGTGCTGAGGCCCATGTTGCTCTCACTCTTGATTCCTGCAGGGTATCACTGCTTGTATTGGCTCCGTTTCCATGGCAATATCCTACATTTTCTGTTTACGTATGCACACTAGGATATTCATGTTTGGGATTTGGAGGTGCGTGTAAGCAGCTTATCCTGACTCAGACTGTAACCGTGATAAATCATTACTGAGAACACTGTGATCATGCAGGTCACACACACACACCGACTTTCTGGGTTGAATCTGCTGTTTCATTCCCTCTGCACACTCTGTCTGTCCTCTCTGTGTTTCCCTCTCTGTGTTTTCCCTTTTCATTCTCTTTCCTGTTGCAGCTTAACTCTGTTAACCTTCCCAGTTTCAATTGAAATGAAAACACTCGACCTTTGTGTGTGTTTGTATGTCAGTAACAGATGAGGGTGTGTGTACTTCTCACCATCTCTTATCACCGCCGTCTCTTTTGGGACAAGGTCATAAGAAGCCTGATTGAACTGTGCCCTGAGAAAAAATGTGTTGAAAATGATCATTGCTGTCTCTCAGTCCCCTCCCTCTTCTCTTCCTTTTACATTTCCTTACAGCTTCTTTACACTATACTTTTTTCCCCTTACTGCATTTATGTGTTTTTTTTCCTCCACTTTTATTGACTCTCTCTCGTTCTCTATGACTGCATGTCTTTTGCTGATCTTCCTTGTTCATTATTTTCCCATTCAGTCTCTGGACTCTCTCTCATCTCACTGGATTGAGGAAGAATTAGTGCTTGTTTCTGCTGCTTTCTGTGATTTTTTATCATAGAAGTGTGACATCAAAAATGAAGAATACACTCTAACTTTCAAAAAAATTACATTCTTACTTTACTTTACTTTCATTCATGTTTTTTTTTTACCTTTTACATGTTTAGATCTCTCTGTTCTTGTGAACTTGTATGCCGACCATGTTTATGACTTGTATGTGTGTGCACATACATGTGTTTTGTGTCTCCTCAGGTTGGTTGTGATCGTAGCAGTGCTCTCGTCCAGATCTGTGCAGAGAGGGGTTTCCATGCATTTGTTTCTGATGCTCTCAGTGTCCCACTGCGAACAGCCTCCTGTGACGCCTGCATCTCTATAGCTGTCATACACCACTTTTCCACACAGGTATGCGTTCTACACACACTGGTCATTTCTGTTAAAAATTTTTGTGTAACCAACTTTTCGTCAGCCGCTTGACCTCATAACGCCTTTTTAGACTGCAGGAAATGCTTGAATGTTTTTAGGCTCTTAGGAACTTTACCATAGTTTCAACTACAGGAAGCTTTTACAAGTGTTGGCTTCCTGGACATACATCCAAATTTGGGACAAATTTTTCCGCTCTCAAATTTGTACTTGTGAATGGGTCAAGAACTGTTGTGATAGAGTTAGTGGCACTGTATGTCATTGATTGATATTTGGTGACACTAAAATTGGTCTACAGATAAGAAATGTATTTCATTTTTCTGCTCTTTAAACATTTGGTGTAACATTTTGTAAGCCTTTTTGCATTTTTTTACAGGACAGTGATAGGGTGAAAGGGGGATAGAGGGGGACTGACATGCAGCAAAAGGTTGAGGCTGGAATTGAACCTGTGGCCACTGCGGAAAGGATATAGCTTTTTGTATATGGGGCACCTGCTTTACCAGATGAGCTACTGGGTGCTTTCTTGCAACTCCTTAAATTGATTTCTTTTTCTTTTTTTTTATTTACTGTCCACCTCTGCAATATATTTTCTAACATTTATTCTAACATCACAGTCACAGACAGAAAACATTTTATTTCATTACTAAAAACAAAAGTCTTAATTATAGCAATTGGCTCGACTGAGATTTAGTTTATGAGTGAATAGGGTTACTTAGGAGTATGTGAAAGAAATGGTCAAATGCATAGTTTGTGTGTTTGTGTGTTTGTGTTGTAGGAACGTCGTCTGGCAGCAGTGAGGGAGCTTGTGAGACTTTTGAAATCTGGAGGTCGAGCACTTATCTACGTTTGGGCTTTTGAACAGGAGTACAACAAGCAGAGGTCCAAGTACCTCAAAGACCAGAACAAACGGCATCCTGAGAACCACAGCGCCACTGAAAACACACCAGGGGACAGCCAAGAACCTCATGGGGAATCAATTATCAGAAATGTAGAAGACAACTACAAGCCTAGAGACAATATACAAGATGTGATGGATGGCAAACTTAGCGTCCACACCAACCGCACAGCCTTCAACACCCAGGACCTGTTGGTTCCCTGGCATCTGAAAAAGGGGAAAAAGCAAGTGGGGGAAGAGTCAGGAGAGAGTGGGAAGAAGGATCAGAGGAAAGAGAAGTCTGAAAAGGCTTCAGGGAACACCTGCTCAGAACATAGTTCAAGTTCTACAGCCAAATTGGACTCTACACTTGACCCCTGTCTTGACTCCAAATTATCTTCTGGATCAGGTCTTGACACCAGTGATGCCATTTACAGCCCAGACTCTAAATCAAGTCAAACATCCAGTTCTGCTCTAAAGTCTGAGAGCAGCCCGGCACCCGTTTTTCATCGCTATTACCACGTGTTCCAGCAGGGGGAGCTGGAGCAGCTGTGTGCTCAGGTGGCTGGAGTCAAGGTGCAGAGCAGCTACCATGATCAGGGAAACTGGTGTGTAATATTAGAGAAGGACTGACACTCATAATTTAGCAACAAATACATATTTGAACAAGAGAGTTAATGCGCTGCAAACAAAGAATAAATTAAAGGATTCTCCATTGTTTAAATGCAGAAAACTGAATAGGCAAGTGCCATGGAA